>NC_053441.1:9460627-9512216 GCF_007990345.1 Gossypium hirsutum | reverse complement strand
GAAACTAACATCGTACCTAATGATTATTTAGTGGGTATCTTAGAATATATATATGTTATTAATTTATTTTATATATTAAATCACAATATTCGAAATATATAATCTATACTCAACTGATAATGTATGTTAATAAAATTAAATTTTGTAAATTTTTTTGACTATTTGTTAAATCTATTAGTAGATCTATTTTCATTGCATAACAATTTAGTCATAAAAAATAATTCAACAAAAAGGTATTAAGGAGAAATAACGAAGAACATATGTGATGTTTTATAAAATATGACACCTAAAACATTATAGGTGAAATGTTCCAAAATTGTATATTTATTAATTTGGTTGAGCAATATATATAAATGAGCTTTTGCATTTTTTATCAAATCATTTTCAAATTCAAATTTAGATAAAAGAATTCTCCAATTCTTTTTTCAGTATTTTAGTTAATGAATACAAAGCTTTTATTTAATTTAATTTCATATTTTATCAATATCAATATCATTTCATTTCCATATTACATTAATTTATAAATTTTCCCAATTATATTACATTGATTGCTGATTGTGGTTTGGATATAATAATAAATTTAGCACTTAACATTTTATTAATTTAGTCTTAATTCTAAAATTTCAATAAATTTAATTCATAATGTTTATACATTATGTCAATTCAATGTTGATTTTAGGAAATAAAAAGCATATTAAAACTAGGTAACTTTAAAATAAAAATGAAATTAAAGTTTCTTTTAAATTTCATTAACTAAAATATTATAAAAAAATACTTAAAATAATTCATCAGCAACCCAGAGAATTCGATTGATAAATACTGGGAAGCAATGCTGCTATTGAGAGTTATAGTAAATTACTTGCATGGAGGTATAAATTTATGAGTTAAATTTATTATTATACTAGTCACGTTAGTATTTTCTCTGTGACTAAAGTCATTAAATAAGTGACTAAAAGTGCAATTAATTTAATAGAGAACTAATTAATAAGATCATATTAAAATATACAGTGCAAAACTATGATTATTAAATAATTATCGTAAAAATTTAAAATAAATCTATTTTTATTTTATTAATAATTAGAATATACTCGACAAAGAAATCGAGGGAATATGATTAGTAAGATTCAAAATAGGTAATCTCAAATAATATATTAGGAGGATGTAATAAATTCTCACACCTAACTGGCTTAAATATATCATTTAAAAGTTTAAAAATAAAAGACAGACGAATTTGAAAGTTAAGTAATGATTTAATATATTTAATTGAACATTTTTTAATATATATATTTTAGATATTTTTTCTAACTAGTCCAACTTGGATTCTAAATCAATCAGTGAATGACTAACCTTTCTAAATACTCTATCTAGAGGCTATATTATATATTTAATTTAAATTTAAAATAATAAAAATATTTAATTCAAGTTTAATTACAATGAAAAATTATTAAATATTTTAAGATCATATCATTATAATTATAAACCACAAATATGGACTTGCTTTTTTTTCTAGCCTTAGAAATATTATTAAAAAAACATTACAGGAATTGATACAATACTTATAAGAATAATTACACACAAAAAAATGAATAAAATACAAATAAATTGCTTCTAAAAAATAAAATGTCTAAATTTATAATAATGCTTTGAACATATAAAAAATAGTATAAAAATACAAAAAGCAGAATATTCTATTTTTCTTTCAAAGCTTTTTTTTTTTCTCCTTTTTGTTTCTCTTTCTCGTGCTTATGTTCGTTCCCATTTCCATAGGCCAAAACTCAACATCCACAATAGAAGACAAAAAAAAGAAAAACAACCGACATAATTAAGGCAACACATCTATAGTATCTTCATGTTTCCTATGATTTCCTCATGATTTCATGGGTGATATTTATTTATCTTTGCTAATTATAGATAAAAATTTAATGATTGCAATATATTCTGATTTTTTGTACTATTAGTATATTTGTTTAGTTTTTATATTTTTTATTTTAAAATTCATTGCCTTTTACTTTTATTTAAAAATATAGGTCTATTATTAATACTGTTAATTTATTTGTTAATTATTAGTATCACAATTTGAAATTAAAAAAAATTACTCACTTGATATTCTTGCAATAAAATAATATTATAATGGACTTCAATTTAATAGTGTTAATAATCCTTAAAATTCACATAAACATTTAATCAGAGTAAAGTATGAGATTAAATCATAAATTTAAGCGAAGTATAGAGATCATAATTGAAAATTAGGATGAGTTGGATGCGCAATGGAGTGCGGTGTATTAGTTTACTTCTTGTCTTACGTACAGATCTCACCGCCACTGCTATTTTTATACTAAGGATGGGTTTGGATGGACGATTGGGTGCGGTGTGGTGTGTTTAGCTTACTTTTTGGCTCACGCTACAGTATCGCTACAGTATCTAATTTCACCGCCACTGCTATTTTTACACTAACCGCAGGTAAACGCACCACCCATCCAAACTCACTCTAACTATAGGTAAACGCACGCCCAATTAAATTCACGCCTAACTATTCTTATATAATCTCAAAAATAAAGAGATTAAATTTGAAATTTAAAAGGAAAAATAAACAAGATTGAAGTGAGGAGGGTTTAGGGCCTTTTAGGCTAGTATAGATTAAAAAGAATAGATGAAACAAATAGAGTAGAGGTGCTCATGGGCTGGGCTGGGCCTAGGAAAAAATTTCGGCCTGTGTCCTAGGCCTGGGCCCAGCTCGGCTCGAAATATGGGCCTGAAATTTTGTCCAGGCTCGGCCCGAGAAAAATTATAGCTCGCCCGGCTTGGCCCACCTATTTTTAAATAAACACAATTTTTTAAACAAATTAAAAGTATTTTAAAAATAAAAAAGTAAAAAAAGTATTTTAAAAATAAAAATATTTATTATATTCGGGCGGCCCAGGTCAAAAAAAGTGCTGCCCGAGGCCGACCCGTTTTCTAAACGAGCCTCTTTTTTTGTCCAAACCCATATTTCGAGCCTATATTTTACTCAAATCTTCTCATATTTTAAGCGGCCGGGCGGCACCTCTAAAATGGAGGAAGCACGTAGAATAAAAATAAAAGGGAAAGTGGATGAGCAATGAGCACCATAGGATGGGCAGGCCAACCCACCATCATTATCATGTTGATGCCATGATCCCACCATCCCTCCACTTTTTTCTCTTTACATTTTTATCTTTTTCCTTCTTATTATATTATTATTTCTCTTTCCTTTTTTGTCCTTTTCCTTTTTATTATATTATTATTTGCTTGTTGGTGCCTTTTCCCAGTTTAGATGCTGGAAAAGATTTAAATAAAATGAGGTTTTAGACCAATTTTAAGAGAGAGCATGAATGGAATGGAATTGGAGTGAGCGAGAAAGCACCACCGCCCTAAGGTGTTATGCTCCCTGCTAAACCACGATTCTTTCAAAATTAAGTCGGTTAAACTATGTGTTTATCATTTTAATATATTTTTATGATAATAATATATAATGTAATTTGTTAATAGTTTTACATCAAGGAATTTCTTTTACATAATAAGCCTTTAAACACTGATTAAGCTCCCTATTTCCATGGGCAAAAATCCCTAATTTTAAGGGTCGGCATGCGAAATGAGTGAATGATTGCTTCCTTACCTTTGTCAAATTCAGTGATTCAATAAAATAACAAAAAGTATTTTATTGACCTATCTACCTATGTCTTCTCTACATTACTTACCATTACAACCCGTTTTTATTATTATAAGAAACCGTGAATGTTACCAAATGAAACTATGTATTTTATATGTTATCGGAAACAACACTATCATCATTTAATATATTGAAATTTTCTCGTATATTGATAAAAGTAAAATTGAAATTTCAAAGATTTAAACATTCATATTTGAGCTATACATGCACGAGTTAATTTGAATTACCATAAATTTGAAGTTGATTATTCCAGGTTTATAATAATTAATTTTGATGAAACTATTGTTAGATTTTTAATAAGAGATAATTATTTGATATATTGACCATAAATTATTTTTTGTACAAAATAGAAGCACCTAATTACAAATTATGAAATTAAAATTTTCTATAATTTTCTATTAAATAATTATTCTAAGTAAAAATTAAAAAAAGGCGTAATGTATAATTTTTATTTTGAGGTCTACATCTCAACACCAATGTCTCCCAAACAACTTAAACAAATGATATTATGATATATGTCAGTATTAGAAAAATTATTACATTAATCATAATATGGCATATCTTAATATTAATCATTTATATCAAATGGTAAGTAGATTTGCCAAAGGTTCATTTTTGATATAAAATATTTTAGAATTTAGTCCGCAAATTTCTACTTGAATTATTAGTTAATCAATACAAAAATTATAAATATAATAATATTTAATGTTTTAAGCATACAGCCAACTATTTCATTTGATAATTTACTAATAAAAAAGCAAAACTTTTGAACAGAATAGAAATTCATGAAGTCTGATTAATTCAAAATGGTATTTTAAATTATTAAATAAATTTTAATACAAAAACATTTTGATAGTAAAAAAACTAAAATGAATTATAAAATAAATAAAAAATGATTTTTATTTTAAACTAGTAAACAAATCAGATGCATAAATGAAGTAAAATGAAAAAGGAAAGCAGGTTAGAAGAAGGTTTTTGTTTAGAGTGACGTTGGTAGGGCATAGTTATATGCACCAAGAATTGGAAATGGAGAAAAACAAAAAGAAAACCAACGTTTACATTAGTTGAAATAATAATAGTAATAAAAAGAACGTTAAGAAAAACAAAGCACAGCATCCAAGAAAAGTTATAGATTCTCTCCAGTCTCCATCCATCCCCTCATAGTTATAATCCTATTTCCTAACCCTTCCCTTCTTTCATATAATTAAATTTATGAAAAACAAGTGGTGGTGTCAGTGCCCCCTCTCAACTCTTTCCATCGAACGACCAGTATTTCTTAATTAACGGCTCTTTTTTCCTTTTTCTTTTTTTTGCACTTTCTTTCTTCAACTACAGCTGTTCTCACATTCCTCACTCATAAAGGAAGGATAGGCTTTCTTTTTTTATCCTCTTCACCGCTAGTTTTGCCTTCTTCAACACACAGCCCTAAACCCCATACGTTACCAAGGTCCCTCTTTGCTTACTGATCTTTCTCCTTCTTGTTTCATCTTTCAGTGAGACGGTTTGGTTGGTTTAAAATCTGGGATTTTGTTTTCACTCAAAATGGGCAACTTTTATTGCCTGTATTTGGTGCTGTTGCTGTTTTGTTTTGGGTTTTTTGTGAACACTCTGAGTCAGGCGGATTCGAGTTCAGATGCAATTACGGCTGTTTACATTGTGTCTCTCAAGCAAGCTCCTGCCGCTCATTACTTTGAGGAACAGCTAAGAAGGCATAATCGTCATGGTCATGGCTTCCACCATAATTCTTCTTCTTCAGGGAGATTAAACAGGCTTCACAAACCAAGGCATAGAATTTAACTCTTCTTTTTCTTTAACGGGGTTTCCCCCCTGAAATTAACTGTTCTTTTTGTCCTTCTTGTTTTAACAATTTAAAATATTTGGTTGGTATTTTTGAAGTGTAAATCTGTGTTCTAATAGTGTTATTTTTTGGGGGTGTTGAGTGTTAATTATTCTTTAAACAAGAATGGGTCCTTCTGTTTCTTTCTGTGGGACTTGGGTAATTGTCAAAGCTAGCAAATGTTTTCCCTTTTCTGGTCAAATTATTTTTTAGTCAAATTATTAGTATTACTAATTACAACCCAAAAGAAAAAGTTCCATCCTTTTTGTTTAGACGGAAACTATTATTTGTACTTGCAAAATACTTTTTCAGATACACATTCTGTGAAAAAAAGGGGAAGTCCTCAGCTTCACCATGTTGACATTTGACATTCTTAAATACCCAATAATTTGTCTATAATTTGCTGAATGCTGATTATTGTGTTTGTTGTTCTCCTTTTTTTCACTTCTCTCAAGCTGCATATATCTCTTTGTTCTTCTTGAATAATTATAGGTTGTTTGGAGATGTAAACAATTGACTGATTCTTTGTTTTGATCGTATTCTTTTATATTTAGGAATAATTCAAGATATCATCCAAGTTCTGGTTCGTATATTTCTCGAGTTCATCATTCTTTATTAAGGAGAGCCTTGAGGGGGGAGAAATATCTGAAGTTGTATAGTTACCACTACTTGATTAATGGCTTTGCTGTGCTTGTCACCCCTGAACAGGTATAGTATCAATCAACATTCCTCCTAATTAGCCATCATTTTGTCATATGTTATCATCACCATGCTTTTGAGTGTTTTTTTGAATATTATTGTATTTCAGTATAATATTTATTTATACATTTTAAGTACATAAAAATATGTTTGACTTTTATTCTTGGTGTAGTTTCGCATATCAGTTAGGCTCTTGGTGTCCCAGATGCATATAAGCTTTTAGTTTAATTTTTGAGAAATTTCTTATAATATAGGCAGAATGATCTTACTTAGTTGTTTTCTTCTATTTCTAAGGCGAACAAGCTTTCAAAGAGAAGAGAAGTTGCAAATGTTGTGTTGGATTTCTCTGTTAGAACTGCAACCACTCATACTCCACAGTTCTTGGGTCTGCCAAAGGGTGCATGGTCCCAGCAAGGGGATATGAAACTGCTGGAGAGGGAATTGTAATTGGGTTCATTGATACTGGTATTGATCCAACTCATCCCAGCTTTGCTGATGACATATCTGAGCATTCATACCCAGTTCCAGCCCATTTTTCTGGTGTTTGTGAGGTGACCCGGGAATTTCCGTCTGGATCATGCAATAGGAAGCTTGTTGGAGCACGCCATTTTGCAGCATCTGCTATAACAAGAGGAATATTCAATTCATCTCAGGACTATGCATCACCATTTGACGGTGATGGTCATGGCACGTGAGTGAATCTTTTTTCATTTTTGTGGATCATTGTTGAGTTAGTAATATTTGTTGCTCTTTTGTGAGTTTGATTATCAAATTGCTGTAAGTTGCAAGGGAGAGAAGGAACAACTTCAACTACTGGATCTTAGATAGAAACTTAACATTAGAAAATTTATATCATAACTGCAGATCTGACTAAATTTAATTATTCTGCTTTCAGCTAGACAAAACATGCTATTATGAGAATTTACTAGAAAAATAGTAGAAACTTTGTGAGCTCCTTATGCTACAAAAAACTTGCAAGTTCTCTATATTGCCAGACCAAAGATGCTATTATGAGAATTTATATAATTCTGCTTATCATGGTTGTAAATCTTGTGGTCATGATTCCCATACATTTCTCAAATTCCTCGAGAACCTTGTAAACTCTATATGCCACGAATAAACTTGTTTGATCATCCTTTTCTTTTCTGGTGGAAGAACTGTCTTTGAATATATTATGTGTTATTCTTCCCTCCTTCCTTGCTTATGGATAATTTCATGAGAGTGACATACTTTTCTCTAGAATTTTAAGTTTAGTACTTACTTTGCACACCTGTTGTCCACTTTAGTGCCATTTGTTTTAACAAATATCATATTTTCTTTCTGATGCAATAATGTCTGTGTTGTTTACACAATATGATAACGTGAATCAAATTGCTTGATGTTGAAATCTGAAATATGGTTGTTTTTCTTGAATAATTGTTAAATATTATAGACAACCTTCTTGTCACTTAATGTATGAACAACGGGCTTATGTTGTTGGAAAACACCACTATATTGTCAATGCTGAATGATATGCAATAAATTCTGGTTACCTGCTTATGGGTGATTATTGGCTTTGACTCAATATTCTAATGCTGGCAATGAATATAATATTAACGCAGGCACACAGCTTCTGTTGCTGCAGGAAACCATGGGATTCCTGTGGTGGTAGCTGGGCACCACTTTGGAAATGCTAGTGGGATGGCTCCTCGTTCACAGTAAGTTTATAAACTGAATCTTAGTTTTCAATTATTTACCAAAACTACCTCACTACACCCAACCCCACTTTTTAGAAAAAGACCTCCCATTCGGAGCAAATAATGCTTCACACTTTGAGCATGAGTCATTTGCAATTGTCATAGAACTATTATTTAACAAATTGAACAAATTCCTGAGTCATTTCATTCTGATGAAGTTTGGCTGCTGAGTCTTGGACATGATTCCAGCAGAATTTTCTGAGCAAGGTTTACTATAAAGATGCATTGGACTCTTTTCTGTTATTTCTATTTAATTATACTAATTATATGGTCATATTTTCCAGTATTGCTGTTTACAAGGCTTTGTATAAGAGCTTTGGAGGATTTGCTGCAGATGTAGTTGCTGGCATAGACCAGGTGCGTCATAGTTTGAAAATGGAAGTGCCGAGTAGTATTTGGATTATGAAAATTTAGAGGGACTTGATTTGCTAAAACCCTTGAACCACATTATCTGATTTTTTCCCCTAAAATATTGCAAAAATTTCTTTCTATACACGTAGTATATCCTTTGTTACAAGAAGCCTCATTTTTTACATTTGCACCAAATTGACATGGCTTCTTTGTTTTGGAAGGAGCCCTTTTGTTAAATCTGTTCCAATAAAGGAAATGAAAGGCATAGTGCAGCATCCTAAGGCAACTAGGAATATTTTCTTAGGTCCTTTGGCAGGATTTCAATTGGAAATAAGGGGTTTTCTTGGGCAAGATTTTCTTTTAGCTAAAGAGAAAATAAGGAATCCTTCCTTTCTTTGCAACCATTTTGATGTCCATAATCGCATTATCATGATACAAATGCAGGCAGCTCAAGATGGCATTGACATAATAAGCTTATCCATAACTCCCAACAGGCGTCCACCTGGTATTGCAACATTTTTCAATCCCATTGATATGGCATTGCTATCAGCTGTCAAGGCTGGCATTTTTGTTGTGCAAGCTGCTGGCAATACTGGACCATCACCTAAGAGCATGTCTTCTTTCAGTCCATGGATCTTCACTGTTGGTGCTGCCTCTCATGACAGAGCATATGCTAACTCCATCATCCTTGGAAACAATGTAACTATTCCTGGAGTTGGACTTGCACGTAAGTTCACCTTTAAATCTATTAACTCCTTTACTTATCTGATGGATTATATGCTCTTTATTTGTTATGCATGCTTTAACAAATTAGCAAAGAAAGAAAAAAGAAGCATTGGATTTTCAGGCAAATTTTAGTTTGAATGAGCTTGGTGTGCTATTTGAGAGTAGGAAATTTGTGGTCCATGTTGAAATATTATGAAGTTAATCATTTTTGAAGTGTTTAATTGAAACAGAAGAGGCAAAAGTAGGGCCATGTTTTAGAGATGTTGAAATCGACGGTTCATCTATACCTTTTCTACAAATTGTATTTGTTGATACAAGTAAAATATTTTGTACTCTCTTCATATGAATGGTGCATTGTAGTGTTGATACTATACATGCTGGTGTGATATAGATGTCAGATCAGCTTAAATGAACATGTGCAATGGGTAGAATAAATTGTTGAATCCTGGAGTTGGTTCAATTATGCAAACAGTTATGGAACAGTTAATACTAATACTTGTATGAGCACCCATCACAAGGGGTATTGCCTAGTTATGGCTATACCAAACTCAGTATTTTTTCTTATACTGTTTTGTTATTTTAGCTTTTTTTCCATGCATATTCTTCTTCTGTGCAGGACTTTTGTTGTAAATTCCTCTCTTCCCCTTCATTGACTGATTGTTTCATTTCTGAAATTTATGATTGATTGACGCATGCAATTGCTGTTAATATAAATTCCATTCAGTGTACCCATTATTAGTAGCTTACATAATGCTTACATTCTTCCTCTTCTTTTTGGCAGCGGGGACAGATACAGATCAAATGTATACACTGATTTCTGCAGTTCATGCGCTATGCAATGAAACAATACTTGCCAATGATATGTATGTTGGCGAATGCCAAGACTCGAGTAACTTCAATGAGGAACTTATCCAAGGAAACCTGTTAATCTGTAGCTATTCAATCCGATTTGTGCTTGGACTCTCTACAATCAAGCAGGCCTTAGAAACTGCGAAAAACCTCAGTGCAGCTGGAGTTGTGTTCTACATGGATCCTTACGTAATTGGTTTTCAGCTTAATCCCACACCATTGGAAATACCTGGCATCATAATTCCATCCCCAGATGATTCAAAGGTGCATGTTCTACATATCTTTCGTGAAGAAACTTGCAGTTTTATCATTATTATTTTTCAATGTCTTGATTCTTTGTTTTTAATTGCATATGTGGGGGGGGGGATATTTGGAATTCTTTCTAAAATATCTGATAAATTGTTACCAGTGTTAGAATTTGGTCTACTCTCTCAAACGCAACCAGAGAATTTACTAATATATTATGATCGTGGTGACCAGATTTTACTCCAATATTACAATTCATCTTTGGAAAGAGATGGGCTTTCAAGGAAAATTGTTAGATTTGGGGCAGTTGCAAGCATTTCAGGTGGACTGAAGGCAAACTACAGCATTACTGCTCCAAAGGTTATGTATTATTCGGCCAGAGGACCAGATCCAGAAGACAGTTCTCTAGATGATGCAGACATAATGAAACCGAACTTGATTGCCCCTGGAAATTTGATATGGGCTGCCTGGAGTTCCCTTGGGACAGATTCAGTTGAATTCCAAGGTATTAAAATAGACAAGTAATGGATAATTCAGTTAAAATTCTATATTAGCTGCATTATTCTTAAACAATTAACTTGACTTTTTAGGTGAAAGCTTTGCAATGATGTCTGGAACAAGCATGGCAGCTCCTCATATTGCTGGGCTTGCTGCATTGATAAAGCAAAAGTTTCCTCATTTCAGTCCTGCAGCCATCGCCTCTGCACTTTCGACAACAGCTTCTCTTTATGACAAGAGTGGTGGCCCCATAATGGCTCAGCGTGCTTATGCTAATCCTGATGTAAACCAGTCTCCAGCAACACCATTTGACATGGGCAGTGGTTTTGTGAATGCTACGGCAGCTCTCGATCCCGGTCTGATCTTGGATTCAAGTAAGCCATTCTGCTTTTCTAAAATAACTTTTCTGTGAGACATTCTGCACTAGTTGTATGTGCACCTCAATCTTATCTTCTATACTTGCTTGTTGCAGCTTATGAAGATTATATGTCTTTTCTTTGTGGCATCAATGGTTCTGGTCCAGTGGTCTTGAATTACACTGGTCAAAACTGTTGGGTCTATAATTCGACGATTGGTAGTGCTGACCTCAACCTGCCATCAATCACCATTTCTAGACTGCAGCAATCTAAAACGGTTGAAAGAACAGTGACCAACACTGCTGGCAATGAAACGTACAAAGTGGGCTGGAGTGCTCCGTATGGGGTGTCAGTGAAGGTCACTCCAACTCGATTCTTTATTGGCACGGGAGAGAAGCAGATCTTGACCATAATGTTTAATGCAACAATGAACAACTCTGTCGCCAGCTTTGGGAGGATTGGACTTTTTGGAGACCAAGGCCATAAACTCAACATTCCGTTATCAGTGATTTTAAAATTTTCTTAACGGCTGACGAATAAGAAAATTGTGATTTTGGTGTGGGATGGGGTGTTCTTTTGTGTTGGTTTTCCTTCGCCTCCTTCAGCTTCTATGGATTTAACCAATTTTTTCATTCAATTTATCCTGTAAATGCATAAAATTACTTTGTAATCTATAAATACAAAGATCAATAAATTGTAACGGTTCATTTAGCCCACTTTATCCATCCTTTTGCTTCTGGCACATGTTCCACGTAAGGCATGCATGAGAATCAAGAGCAAAAGTTTTTCAAGGCAAGGGAATAAAATACTGAAGATGATTCTCAAGTGAGTAATTACTAGGAAAATTATTTATGTTTGAAAAAAGTTGGTGGGGAGGTACTAGTATTATAGAACTAAAAATGTAAGAAAATGAAGCACATCTAATAAACAATGTATAACAAGTCCCAACATATATATTTGTATTTGATGAACAAAAGTAATTGAATTAGCTAAAGAACCCGCATAAAGCTCATCCATCCTATAATAACAATAAAACTATTCCATTGATATGGTTCTTCCCTGACTTCCTCCTGTTAACATTTACAGTCATTTTGAGCTTCAAAGAATGAATGCCATCAGTTATTTGTTTCAGTTGGTCTCAAGGTCCTCTCATTTTCTCAACAATGTGCCTACCCCTTTCTTCAATGTGACGCTTCTTCTCTTCAAATTTCTCTCCCATTTTCTTAGTCAAATCAATCATTCTTGCCTTCCTCCCCATCTTCTTTGGCCTTGAATCATTCTCATCACCCACATCACTCTGCCTTTCAAACTCACTCAAAGACCTAGATGATGACTGAGAATCAGGAGTTGCTCTATTCTGCTGGTATGTTTCATGTGGTTCATCAGTTGCAAGTAGGGGAGTTCTTAGATCTTGCGAGGACCTATTCTTTGCAGAAGAAGAAGCTGCAGAGCTCGATGAGGCTTCGGACTCAATGACTGCAGGAGAACTCGAGGTTTTCCTACTATTTTCCTTTGCTTCAGTAGGTTGAGGACATTGAGCTGCACGCGCAATGTTATTATCCATAGCTGCATCTTGATTAAGCCATATAAATGGGGCAACTTTCCTTGGGACCCAATCATCTTTTTCTGCTAACATCCAAGGAATGTATGCACTTTCACAGTTGGGGAGCACCATTGTTTCCCGTATAGCTGCCTGCGCAAATGAAGGAGGCATCAGCTGAAGTTCACTTGGCAGTTTTCTTTCATTGTATTAATGCCAAAGTTCAGCAAGAATATTGTGGCAAATAGCTCATTCTATGTTTTTGATGGCTGAAGCAATGCCCAGAGATCGAAAGGTAGGTCTAGTTAATGATCAGATCATATCTCAAGGGAACATACTTGAGATAGGCATGAATGGACTTGTAAGAAGATGCAGGTAATTAGATGAAATAATATTATACAAATAATTGAAGGGGCAATTTTAGGCAACACAATTAATAATATGCAGAATCAAGAATCATATCATCTTCAATCTTAAGATTCCAAAAAGTCTAATAACATAGTAGAAAGAGACTAATGGTTCCAAGGGATTATAAATGTGGAGAAAACACCCTGACAAATAAAAAGGAGGTAAAGCAAAACTCACCGTGAATTTTTCTATTTGTCAAAAAAGTGTATCAGGTAAAAAAGAGCTCATAAAATTCAGTGAAAAGTTAAACACCTCTCCTTACTTGGGAACATAAGGTGTGTTAGTCAAGGCTGTTGGCGAAGGAATTTTATTCACTGTCAACTGCTTAGTTCCTCATTACAAGTTAAATAATGTCAACTCAGTAGATAAATTTACTTTAAAACCAAATAAAATTGAGAAAATAATCCACTTTGTTTTATCACATAACTTCCTCTTCTCTTTCAAAACATGATTTTTTCTCCTTTTCAAAAATACCCATTTTTACTATTCCATGTAGGTGGTGTGCCAAATTCTAGCGAACATGCAGAAATTTCAAATAAGCTGTCCAATGAATAAAATGAAATAGTAAGAAAAATGTTTTTCACCAAGTAACATGTCTCTATCCAACAAATGATATTCATACCTTAAACCGACCGATCAAGAATAAAGCAATATGTCCACTAGTTATCTTGTGTTCCCCAACAGAAGACTCAAGGTCAAACTCTATATCAGGCATGGACGTGAAGCCAAACCATAACTGATCAGAAGGGGGTGGCTTTATATATAACCGTAGTGTTCCTCTAAGGGATGAAATCCTTATCGACAAAGAAAAAGGCACCTGCAATTTCAAATACAGGTTATGTTTGATCCTAAAATACCAAGTTGACAGTATTTCAATTGGCAGCTTTAATAATATTCCATTTTTTTCAGTTTGCAGGATCTTAAACTATCTATTTTTAGAGAAATTATAAATGGGGACGACGGAACTAAGATTGCATTAACATTCAGAATTTGTTCTTTGATTACATAAATACCTTCATAACCCTTGAAAGCCAT
Organism: Gossypium hirsutum; assembly: GCF_007990345.1. Classification (NCBI taxonomy): domain Eukaryota; kingdom Viridiplantae; phylum Streptophyta; class Magnoliopsida; order Malvales; family Malvaceae; genus Gossypium; species Gossypium hirsutum. The sequence continues at coordinate 9,498,247 of NC_053441.1, read as the reverse complement.
TTTTATGAGATATTCTAAGCAAAAACGCCTATCTGTATGAAGAGATTATACACAAACCTGTGAAACCTGTTTGGCTACGGAATTTACAACAGCTTTCCATCGAGAAACACAACTTGTTGTTGGTGTAGCTTTAGAGCCTTTTACACCATCTGAAATCCGAAGAGTGAAATCAAATGATAAAAATAGCAAGAATTTACCCTGGCCAGATTAATAGAAAGAAGAAACAGACAAGCAGAGGATCAAATCAGAATTATACTTTGATGAATCAGGTGAACCTATAGAAGAGGCACATTTGAAAGAGAATATTTTCTTTAAAGCCACACTACGAATGCCAGGTCTAGTTCTTTTAGCATCAGGATGGACAGGAGCCTATGTTTGTATTACTCTTTCTTTGTTATACAATCAACCTTAGGTGACTCCTAACAAACCCTACATGTGATGCTTAGGTTTTCTTTGATATTGTTCAAATGATGCAACCAAAGAGCACTAGTGTGAAGCATAGGGTATTTTATTTCTGTTATTTTCCCCCTTCATATTCTATTTCTCCTGTTTTTTACAATAACTTGAGAGTATAGTTCAGCTATAAACGCTAGCAACATACTCTCAAACCCTTCCCTCAAAGCTGCCCTACAATAGTCTCACCTTAGCTTTGACTTGAAAGGTATAAATCCTTTTAAGGGAAAACCTCTCATATCAATTAATTATGGCCAATTCTCCTTTGCATAACTATTCCATGGTTTACTGGATCTCAAACGACAAAGCTGACCACTAGGCTTATGTCGGTGACCTTTGACTAGGAAAATTTTCAAGTTGTGATTTACAGTTCCTACAGAAGGTGCTAACTTTGATCTTCACCAGTCTGTGTCCAAGTGCTTTTAACATAAATGGAAATCCACATTTCTCATAATCACGTCATAAATTAACAATCATTGTTATACTAACCAACTTTAGGGTCGACCTCATCCTCTTCAGGAAGATTCAAATGATTTCCAAAACGTTCAAAGCCTTCAAGAAGGTCTGAAGAGACATTCTCAACAGAATTTGGTTCTGAATTTGAGTCCACTAAGCCTTTTTGAAAATCTTGGTCACTAACTTCAAGTCTTGTCTCAACGTCTAACAGGATTCCACCAGAATATTCAGCATCAACTTCGAATGCCCATACCTCATTCATGTCTGTAGCAAGAAGCCTCATTGCATGGATATAAGGTGGGAGACTTCCAATGTCTAAATCAGTACAAATGACTTCACCTATGTAACTGGGGGTCCTCATATTGGACAATGTTCTCTGTTATATCAAACCATAAAAATAATCAGAACCATCTTCGATGTGCATTCAAATTCATTTTCAAAGGAACTAATTAGATGAATACCTAGAGGGCGAAACAGTCGTTGAACATATAAATAAAAACAGTGATGCATAACAGTACACTCAAGAAAAATGTAACCTACATCGACACCAAAATACTGGGGAAAAACCAAATTTCGCAGGTAATTGTACTAATAAAGGAGAGGTCGAATCAAGAAACTCAAAATAAATCCCTTGAACCAAACAAAATAGGTTTCCTTTTTCCCCTGTTATGGCTGGAAAACATATCGAGCAGTCAAGAAACATTTTTTTTAAATAATAAAAGATGTAAACAGAACTATACCTAGCAGCAGAAAATATGTTTATTTTATCAGTCAGGGAGTCAAAAGAATAGATTGGACTGAATCCCAAAATGCAATACATGAACCACCAAGCAACATGAAGAGGCAATACCGAACACAATTAAAAAAAAAAAAGAGATTAATTTTGGTGATCATCCAACCTGAATCCGTGCTTGAATAGAACTTTTCAATCCTGCGTTTCCTTTGATATCAAAAAAGATTCGAGAAATTAACAAGTTCCAGCAGAGTGTCCCTTCATCGACACTAAACTTGTCTTGTTCCAGATCAGCATCAGAAACAACAGAAGTACTTTGACTTACTGAACGAGAAAAACCTTGTGGAAATGGACATGACATATTTTCTTCAGTCAAACTGTTTGGTACCTTGTTTGTGACTGAATCTTGGAATGGCTGCTGTTTATCATAAGTCTTTCTATCTTCACGGGCAGTTTGAGATGTCCAAATTCCTTTATTTTCCATTCCAGGCTTAGCCTTCTTGGAAAGCTTTCTCCAAAATAACCTAACTTTTGATGAAGATCCATCACTTCTATTTCCCTTATCCATTGGCTCAGCAATGAAACCTGAAGAGGGTTTCATAAATGATGGATATCCAACATTTAAAGATAACAAGTAAGCATGGAAGTCTTCATTCAACTTAGTGAACCAGCTCAGCTTTTCTTTATCCTCGCATGAAGCAAGACGAAGAGCTTTGCACCATGACTCCTTCTCCCAAGAAGTCTCCAGATAAAGGTAAATGATTTTACTTCCATTGTAGATGGCCGAAGTTTTGCTTTCCACCTTTATTGGAAATCTCTTGGCCCTGTCAAACCATTCATACAAGGGCAAACGAATGAAGCAAAGTAAAATATATTGGAAGCATATAACTTAGAACAACTGATTAAGCTATATGATACCAGAATGATACTGTACGAATGTGAAAGGAGAGAAACCAAGTCTGGCATCTATATTCTTAACTCTTAAGAATGAGAACACTGTTATGCTGGCAAAAGCTTGATTGAAAACCCAAAACTTGAACTTACAATCTAAAACAAAAGGATGGGACGGATAGGCTTGAGAGTTGAGACTGAAGTAAAAAAATCATTGTAGTAAATACATGGACATTGAAGATTTAAGTAAGAAAGTGAAAGAAAGGGGCAGAATACCATTTTCTTGAGGGTAAATTGGTAGCGGAAACAGCCTCAATGACGCATCCCTTAAGGGGAACAGAAGTGCGGGAAGCATCAGAATGTGTGAAAACTAAGCACTTTTCCTGGATTTTGGCATGTTTTCGAGCAGGGGAAACCTCCAAAGGCACGTCCTTTTTCCGCTTCTGCTCTCTGGGTACTGGAATTTTTTCTGATTCAAGAACCCAAACAGTCCCCTAACACAAACACAAGATGCAAGCAAGTTCAAAATCTTAGCAAAAAGAAAAAGACAAAGGACGCCATGGATGTGGAGGGGGAGATACCTGCTTGTTGTAAGCGAAACCGAGGGAAGGTTGGGAAGGAGGATTCAGGGCAGCAAGAGATTCTTGTTTGATCCTTCGATTCAATCGATTTAACACGAAAAAGAATACCACCACTTCCAAGCTCACAATTGCTAACACCCCAACAACCAACCCAACCAAGAACACGCTCACCATCTTTTGATTCGATTCGATTCGATTCTTGCAAAAAACCGAACGAACAAACAAACAAACGGACTCACAGAGGGTCTTGTGTTGTGTATACTGTTTTCTTTTCTTTTCTTTTCCTTCTCTTTCTTTCTTACGCGGTAACTTATTTATTTGATTAATAACTTAATTAAATTATATAAGGAATTTGCTTTTCATATTCCCAATTTCTTATCCAATTCTATATTTTTTTCAAAATAATACAATATTAAATTAATTTTATTCTATTATTAAAACAATAATTTGACCAATCATTTTTTTTGTCCAAGGTTAGGATTCCAACCCTTCAATGCTTCTCGATGATGGTATTGAAGCTTTCAAATTATTCTTTCCAAAGAAAAATCGATACTTGACTCTCATTAACGGATATAAACTCTAATACTTTGCGTTCAACATTTAAATGCCTTTCTTATTTTATTCTCAAAAAAATGTCTTTCTTATTTTAAATGTCTCTCCTATTATTAGTGAAGAGTATCTGCATTCAGGTCTCACTTTATTTGCATTTTTTTATTAAAATTTGGTATCGCATTAAATTTTGCCTTTTTCTTCATTCCATCATTTGTCTCTGAAAAAAAAAAACCCCTTAATTTTATTATAATTTATAGCTTGAAATAACAAATATAAATGAAAATGTAGATAGGGCCAATAAATGAGTTTATCTGGATTTATTTTGATTTGATATTTTTTAAATTTATTTTTATTTAAAGACATAATGATTTATTTCACCTTTAAATGTTATAAAAAATCATATAATCTTCTATTTAATTTTTTTTGGCTATTAAATTTATGTTTTTTAATCAAATTACCTTAAAATAAAAGAAAAATTAACTATTTTTTAATTTTGTTTACGTGACATAAGCATAATTGTCATGTGAGTAACACATCAATATTTTTTTTAAAATATTAAAAATTATAAAAAAATATTTTTAAAATTTTAAAAACTTAATTAAATGCTAACATATCATCTATGTGCAATCCACATGCATGCTATGTGAACTTTTCAATTCATTTTGGTGTGATTTGAAAAAATTGTAAGTTCAATGACTAAAAAGGACAAAAATTAAATGGAAAGTTAAAATAACATTTTTTAAAAAAATTGGAGGGCTAAATAGATTATTATGCTAATTTATGATTTAAATTGGAACATAGTTAGAAATATGCGAATTCAATAAAAAAAAACTATTTAATTACACATGTTTTTAACTACCTATTGAAAATTTACATTAACTGTTTTTTTTTTTGTTATGAACTTCTAATGCTTGTGTAGGTGTAATTTCATAAAAGGAAATCCAATCAAATTCCATTTAGAGAAACTCCGACGCAATGTCCGGTTCCGATCCCGGCAAGCTCATCTCCAAAGCCGACAATTTGTAAGCCTCCATTCCTCTACATAATTCTTACATTTTAATCCAATCGTATCCTTTGTAGTGTTAATTTTATCAAATCAATTGGAGGGGAAAAGCAAAAAAATGGAAAAATCAAATTTTATCCTCCAACTTGAATTCAAAAAAACGTACTTAACGTATTACTCTTATATATGCGTGTGTGTGTGTTATTGTTATAGAACAACGCTAAGCCTTACAAGGTGGAGTGCTGATTGGGAAAGTGCTACCCGTTTGTATGAACAAGCTGGTAATGCTATCTTTTTACTATTATTCAACATCTAAGATTTTTGTCATTAAAAATAGCATTAGTTGTTTTTATATCAAAATCCAATCTGCAAATGTCATTGTTCATTGATGTTCATGTTCCTTGTAGCCAATGGATTTCGAGTTTCCAAAGATTATGAGAATGCTAAGTTGGCATTCGAGAAAGCTTCCAAAGGACGAGAGATGCTATCCTCGTATCCTTTATTATTATAATCCATGTTTTGCAATTCACCATATATGTACTTCGCCCAGCCCAAACGATTATAACTTGAAAGACTTCGATAGGTCTCCGAATCCAGATAAAAGAGGGTTTGTTAATGGATCTGCAAATGTACCGAAGAAGTAAATATTTATCATTTTTGACATCCTTTATAAGAAAATCAGTCCCTGGGATGCAGCTAAAAGCATGGAGTCTGCTGCTGCACTAGCAAAGGAACTACGCAACTGGACTGAAGTTATTGACTTTTATAGAAAGGCATCCGAGTTATACATGCAGTGTGACAGACCACAATTTGCATCGGATTCACTCGCCAAAGCTGCCTGGTATGGACATTGCTTTTACACTATTTTTTCCGGATTTTTTCATGATATTTTCTTGGTTATTTTAAATAACATAATTCAACCTTCCGTTTTTCCCCTTTATAAGACAGGCACTAGGGTACATACCATGAAAATTACAAGCTAAGCTAGAACAATGTTCCTTGAAGGCTACAAATTACAAAATTAAAAGCCTGAATAGCCATGAAAATGGAAAAAAACAGAAACAGTAGCATTCATTTTTAGTCTCACCATTGAAAAACATGAAATCCATAATTGGATGGTAAAGAGTCGAGGAAGAGAAAACAAAGAGGAAATATTAGAATCTCAGTGTAGGTCTCAATTAAATATTAATGAATTTAAAAAAAAAATTTGCCGCATTCAATCATTTAATTGCCCCTTGAAAGGCTTGCTTTTGAAGAAGCATAGCCCCAGCATTGTGGATGTGAAGCATTTTTTGAAATTTCAAATGAATATGCATTCAAATGAATATTCGAGGAGGGTTGTCAATATTTTTTTGTCTTCGTTATGTGTGTATTTGTTACTTTGAATTATTTTCAAATGAATCGAAATGAACATTACTTATGTGGTTTTCTTTCTTAATTATTTGGTCTTACGTAGTGCTGTGGAAGATGCTTTGCCTAGTGATGCCATTAAACTGTATAGTGATGCCTGTGTTCTTCTTGAAGATGATCGAAAGGAACAGATGGCCCTTGATCTATATCATGCTGTCACTAATATTTATGTAAAACTTGAGAAGTAAGCTTTTGCATCTTCTTAATATATTGAGAAAAAGAAAGTAACACCATTTTACATCTTATGCTCCAATATATTCGTAACATTAATACTGCTATTTCTTAAAATGAAAGAGCAGCAGGAACAAAAACTGGACCATGAATTTTATTTTTGCAAGCATATGAACATTAAGTCATAGTTAAAATAGGGAACTAGAAACTCTTTTTGTTTTCGTATTTCGCTAGAGGATTTCTAAATGCATTTATGTTGCATTGACCCCACTCTAGAACTAGGGAGTTCTAGTTGAGTAGACTGAAGCTAGGGCATTTTGTTGCTACTATTTTTCAAGCAATTGTTGGCCTTTAATTGTAGAGTTTAGTTATGCTACTAGTCTATGTTTACCACTGGCAGCATGCACTGGATTCATGTGTTGGAATGCCTGTAAATTTGGGAAATCTTTTCATAGGCATATAAGCAAACCTTGTAGGGATAGGAGTCACTTATGGTTTTGATATCCTCAGGTACACAGATGCTGTAGCTTTCCTTTTGAAATTGGGCTTAGCAGCTGATAAGTGCAATGCTACAAATAGTCAATGCAAGGTGTGACATCATATTTTGCACCCAAATTATTTCCCTACATATTAAATGTCCAATTTGTATATTATATGTCAGATACTTGTTTCACCAACAAACTGACTTGTTAAACAGATTTTTTAAGTACTGTGAAGCTTCCACGCCGGAGAACAATCATAACCTAATAGAATGCTTCTTACTTAAATTATGCGGAATGCAACACAGTTCTACTTAAGTTTATTTTATATTTCTTTTGGATCGAAAAAAGAATATCCTTATACAGGTGTGATACTAAGTTAATCCGATGAAGCATTATAGGTGTAGATCTCATTTGCTATTGTCTGCTGCACAAGTGACTACTTTTCCATTTACATGTTTTGCACTGGCTTTCTTCTTATTATTGAAGGGTTGCTTTATCAATGACATTACTGGCTTCTTTAATTTCAGGCGTATCTTAGTGCAGTGATCGTGTATCTTTATGCTCATGACTTAAAGCAAGCAGAGAAGTGCTACAATGACTGTTCTCAGTAAGCACAGTTCTTTCTCAACTTCTTTTGAACCGCTAAGCATTGTTGTTTTGTGGTTCTCGTGTATCTACTAATCTTGTGATGTGCTAAGTGGTTCACAAGTATCTGATCTTATTAGCACAACAATCTTTCAAGTGATATATGGGTACTCATTGCAGTTAAACATGATTCCCCTGCAACTGAAAACAACCTTCCCTCAATGTCCTAAATACCTATGATAAAACTATCTCAAAGACATGTTGTTATTTTTGTGTTTTTAATGTGAGATTTTTCTCAACATGTATTTCATTTACATGTCAATCAAAGGCACCTAACCACTAGCATCGGTTATCTGCTCTGGGGTCATAGAACCTTACTGGATAGTAAATTCCCTTTTTCTTTTCCTTTTATACAGTTCTTTCCTTTCCCCTGAAGAGGAAAGAGAAGTGCAGAACCAATTATCAGTTCACTTTACACTGATGACTTGGGATACTTTTGTGTTTACTATCACCAAATTATGGTGGTGCAGATTCTATTCTTATTCCTCAATCTAGACACGAATCTTCATGGATGTCATTTGTTTTGGTTGTATGCTTTGCTTGGGAAAGAAGTAAAGCAATAGAACAAGAATAGTGAAACATACTGCTTTGCTAATGGGATAGCTACTGGTTTCTGGATTGTTAACTATAAAAAATTCAACAATTATGTTGTCCCTTTCTTTTTCTTCAATAAACTTTTATGCATTTGAATGGTTGGGTTTAATGCAAATGTTGACTCTGCCGTTTGAAAATATGTTACATGATCCTTAATATTAGTGCTGTAGCAGAAAGCGTCTAGAAATCAAAAGGACTTTGATTTTTTTTTTTTTGGGGGGGGTCTATCTTTATCCTGAATTATGACTTTTGGGTTAAGAAAAGCTGATCTAAAATAGTATTATCCTTGGATTTTTTTTTTCAGGATTGATGCTTTCTTAAGAAGTGATCAGAACCGCTTTGCGGGTAAACTCCTTTCTGCTTACAAAGAAGGTGATGTAGAAGAAATCAAACGTGTGGCTCAGTCAAGATCTATCACCAACCTTGACAGTGTGGTAAATATTTTTTACCATTTGCACTGTTGTTTTTGGACATGCATGTGCCTCTCTTACAACAATGTGAAGGATAGTGTAAGGACTTTACATCTTTTTCTGCATGTTACAGTTGGGTTAAATCACACATCTAAGGTAGATCTGATATGCCTAAAACTGTGCAGTCTTAGGCTACACTTAAACTTTCAAGTGCAAAGAATTTGGTAATATTTGCAGCTTTGGCATTATTGTGTCCTAACTATGTAATCCAATTGCATTTCTTTTGACATTCTCCTGGTGAAGTTTAGTACATAATTTTTTTTAAAAAATATTTCTAAAATGTGGAATGGGATGGTGGGATGCACAAACGAGAGCGCTCCCACCCTCCTTTCCTTTGCTTAACATTTATCTTTTGGTGTTCAAAAAAGATATCAGAATATGTTTTTCATTCTGCATATTATCTTCTATTGAGTTAGCCGATGGCTGGGAAGGCATTAAAGAAAAAACATGTGGTGGTGTTGAGGGTACTGAATTTGAGCTCTGTTTCTGGTAACGGGGACTGGGGTAATTTCTATGTTTGTTTCCTCAAGTTGCATCATTATTTGAGACAAATCTTTTTCACAGTCTGGGTTGCTTTTAAATTATCCATTTACAGTTCCATGTTAATATTGCAAAGCAGACATAGCCAATTGCAAGACATTTGACTGAAATGAAAGTGGGTGCAGATCATAAAGCTTGCGAGGAAGTTGCCTACAGGTGACGTGGCTGCGTTTAAGACCAATGCTGCTATAGGTGAGGGAGAAGCCCTGGATGAGAATGACCTCAAATAGATAGAATTTACCTTCGGAATTGTCTCATTGTAATTACGTAGAGGCATCTTGGATTGGTTCTGCTTGGTCATGTTAAAAGGATATTTCATTTTGTAAAGAGTTGCCTGTTTTATGAATGGAGACGACTGTAGTCTTCACAACCGGTAGCCCATTGGCCATTGTTGAAAATTTGTTCTTTCTCCTCTTACATTGTTACATCTATCCCCCTTAATAATAGACAACATCTAGAAGTCTCCAAAGGACCTTATAGTAAAAGATTTTCACAAATAAATAAATCAACAGTAATAGAGTCCATTGCTTATTAACCCACCTATAAAAACTCTTATCTGTCAAAAAGTAACTGTTATACACCTAAAACATAGGAGACATTTACAATAACATTTAAGATTCATATTATATTTTTTTTTAATTTTGAAATAAAAAACTATAATATATTAATAACAATATTAATTAGTGAGATTTACAAATATAATTTCATTCATCAAAATTCATTTTCATTTAATAAAATATTATTTTTATATTTTTATATAAAATTTAATTTTTTTTATTGAAATAATATCTTAATTAAAATTTATTATTTTTATTTCACTTAAGAGTAAAATTAAATTAACTCGACTAAACTTTGAGTCAAGATGCTACTATAGAAAAAGAATCAGTTCTATAACAAAATTGACATTTATAATGAAATGTTTATAAAGAGTGATTGCTGTAGAGTAGGTTGAAAGTAACACGAAATAATATGCATTTTCTTTACCAACACATTCATCATGCTTTGTCATCAAATCCAATATTAAGAAACAAATAAATATGCAAGTGATTCTGTCTGTTGGCATATTTGACTTAATTTCCCACTTCCCTTTCCATATTGGTTCATCTGTCTTCATTCATTCTATTATTTAGCTTGTTGGCCATGGAAACCATGCAAACATGGAAACAAACAAACCTTGACACTACACAATCAAAAATTTTAAAAGAACTGTTCAAGATATTCTGTAGTAGCAGACACATTCAGCAAGATGAGTAGGCTCATTTTAAGAACTAAATACGTACTACAATTGAACAAATCTTGCTAGGGATAAAGTTGAGGTTACAATGATACCACTATGACATAAGCTCCATATTTCAAGTTCAAGATAAACACAATATTCGAGGGATATTCAATTAAGAAAATCTCTAGCCTGATGGGAAAGCTTAGAATTCCTAACATTTCACTTCACAGCCCAACCAGTAGTTCTTAATCATCTTCTCTTTCTGGAGGCAGACCACAAGGCAGAAGCATTTTCTGCACAATTTAAGATCAGAAACAATTATACCTTGAACCTCGTTTAGCCACCCAAGATGTTGTCATTTAGTAGGATAATATAAATCAAGACTCATTCTTACAACTAACAGAGACTGACCAGGAACTGAGGACCAACACCCTAAAAGAGACTGATTATTATTCTGAAAAGTCATTAGTAGGTACAGAATGTATCCAAGAGTCTCATCTATGGCATAGGATACACCTCACATATTTGTTAATAAGTCTAACCAGCAAAGCGCAACGTGGCACCCACTCACTTTGCAATATGTGATATCTTCTCTAAGCATACCCCCAATGGTAGAAACAGAACGACCCCCCCCCCCAAAGCCCTCGTCTCCACAAAACTCGAAAGAAAACATATCCCAAGTATTGGCAATGAACAAAACTAATCAAGTCCTATATTTTGTTCCATGTAACGCAAGCTTTCAAGACATATATCCTTCGGATACCCCTTTCAAGTAGTAAAAGCTATATTGGTCTTGTGGAACACACAAAGCTAACTATTTAGGAACCTAACAAAAGGAATTTGAAACATGAATCTCATAAATCCTAAAACACCAAACAAAAGGAAAGAATATTGTTTACCTGCATGAAGTTGTAGCGCTCTCTTCCAATGGATTCATTTTCAGCCACAGCGAAGTAAGCCAACATCGGGTAATGCCCTATATATGATGCGTAGCTATCGCGTTGAATATTAACCGCCCATTCACTGCCATCAATTCAACCAAGGAAATATATATTAAGAGCAACACATCTTTTTTTAGTTGACAAAAAAAATAAGGATTAGAAACTGACAATCGGTTGAGATCAGCATGGCCAGTTCCAACGTATTTGGCTTGGAGATGCTCGAGCTGGGAATTGATGTTAAACCTATCGCTTGCCTGACAACATTTATGAAAGAGTAAGAGACAAACATATAAACCAAATTTAGGGTTTAGAGTTGGGGAATTAGAACTTCGGTGGAATTTTTAAAATTAGTCAAGAAAAAGGGAATTAGGGTTTTGATAGGGGATACTTTACCTGCATCTTCTTTTCGAAGCTCTTGAGACCAGAAATGAGAGAGAAATTCCGAGTAAATGACCTATAGGGAGAGAAATATATATAAAGTACCCACACTACCCGACCCGAATAGGTAAAAAGAAAATATTTAATATTAATTTCATCCTCTACTTTATCAGTTATTATATTTTACAATATTTGAAATCAATTCAGTTACTGATAAACATTAGAGAGTGTAGGGATGGGAAAAAAATCAAATTCGAAGGGTTTGATCCGACTCGTGAGGGTCAAATTTTTTATTTTGAAAAATTGAGTTTGAGTTAAGGAGAGGTAGGTGAATTTAAAAAAACAGTCCAAGTTGAGTTAGAATTGGGTTAAATTTGAAGTAAATCTATTACACTTGCCTCAAGATATTTATAAAAATATTACTGATATTAAGTTTTTACTTTCAATAAATAAATATTAAATTTAAACTCAAAAAATTTAATCTTTTTTACTTCAAAATTAAAAATAAAAATAATTAAATTAAATTAAATTTGAGTCGGAGTTGAATTTTCTATTAAATTTTGGATTTAGGTTTGAGCGAATTTTTTCTTTAAAAGTAAGGGTCACGGGCAAAATTGAGAGGCATTTAACATTAATTTAATTAGATGCTTCATTAATTAAATTTGTTATATAATGTGATATTATAATTTTTATTTAATATAATTATACATAAAAATTTAAATTTAAAATAAAATTTTAAATTTAAATTTTTTTCATATATTACTGCATCATTTTTAGATGAGATCATTTTATCTTGTTATATGCATAAATAACTATACTTATCTAATTTAATTTAGCTGTTTTCTTCAAAGTGTTGGCGTCTTTGTTGAAATTGTACAAGAAATGAAAAAAAAGTCAATCTAAGAAGTGAAAATTGAGATCATGTACGGTATAAATAAATTTGAGACCAAGTAAGCTATTTTTAGTTTTTGGTACACTTACGGAGATGGAGAGAATTGAAATAATATGGGGCTTTTTTTTCTTCCCTTTTTTGGGTGAGTAAAAGTAAAATCAATTTCTTATTAATTTATAATTATGTAGTAATTGAAAACCAGATTAATTAGAGAGAGAAATCAAAATAATTTATCAACTCATAATTTCTTTTACCTCTTGGTTGATTGATTTGTTCCAAAGTGTTACTACATTTTTGCTTAATAATTAAACATATTTAAAAATATAAAGTCAGGTATTTTATATAAATTACTATTCTATGATAATTTAGTAGCATCGACAGTGGGGACTTATGATTGAGAAGAAATTATTTTATAGGTATTTTTTACTACATCATCTATGATCTCGTCCAATTAAAAGAGGACATATTATCTTTGATATGAAAGTTTAGTCTAAATGTGCATATAATATAGAAAAAAAGACAAATGTATTCTTTTTTAATTGGAGGGACCATTAATGATGATGTAGAAAGGATTCATAAAATAATTTCTCATGATTAAGGCATATGGACCAGGTGAAAGCTGATAATCCAAAACTCAAGTTGAAGATTAAAACTAGTCCCAATAAGAATCAACTCAGCAACCAAACCCTTCCTTTTAACCTACAGCCACGCCCTCTTTGTACCAAAGATAAAAACTGTTAAATCTCCACCGTCTTCGACTAATCTACATCTTTTGAGGATCTCATCTATATGCCACTTTCTGCCTCACTACGCATTATGTTCAACTCTTCTTACAACTACCTGTCTACCTCTTCCTATTTTCTCGAAACGACACCAAAAATGTTTGCTTTCGGTTCCCCTATCCTGCCGGTCAACTCAGTCTAAATCCTTATTAACTTCATTCTTATCACTACTAGTCTTGTGATTCCAGTACTCCAAGCATTGATGATTTGGATCAAGAGCTTCAACAGCCTGGAAGACAGCAATTTGTTAAGGACCATATAACTGAATTCAAATATCACAACTAAAATTGACAAGACAAACTGTGAGACATAAATTTGTGTCAGTATGTTTGTTATTCTGATAAAAGTACGCTTCGAGTAATAAGAATTAAACGATATCAAAAGGCTTTGATAAGATAAAATTGTTTTTTAGTTAAAAGGCACAGTGGCAGTGGTGCTAATGCTAACTAAGGATTAATAAATAATATTATCGCATCATTATATTTGGTAAGCCATATTCCAGTATCATGATAAGAATCATGAGGATTCTATTGGTAAGCCAGCTAGTGTAAGCAATGTATTAGCAACTGTATTCCATTTCAGATGTAATTATGAGAAAGCATCTAAAAAGCTAGCAGTCAAATGAATCAGATTTAAGTTTTATAATGGCAACTATACCTGAATTATGGGTGGTGAGAGAAATCCAAACATTTCGAGTCCATTGACTCTCTTCAGTGATTGTAAGGGAAGCACGCCTCTTTCCCCAAGGTTGCTCCTTAAAATTTCTTGTTTTAGTTGCTGCACTACCAATTCCCAGCATTTCTCCACCGACACATTTGAGAAGCTTACGGTGGGGCAGCCTTCTAAAGTGACCTGAAATATACAATAACAGATGTGAGGAACGTAAGGTTCTACTAGCAGGCCAACTCAGCGAAAAATTCATTGACTGATTACTGGAGTTTTACAAGTGAACCTTTATGCCCAAAGTAGAAGAGCAAGAAGTAATCTCACCTTAAATAGAGGGCCAAGGGGCCCAGCATCTAAGACTTCTGAGATGTAGGTTGAAGTCTCTGTTGGGTCGATCACACTAAAGAACTTAACACGGCTTCTAAATCCTGTAAAACTCAATTGTGGATACAAAATCCTTCTACCAGCAAGAAAGATGTGATTAATTAGTAAAATATTGGATCAAATTCCATTGCAATGTACCTTTTGGGAATATGGCTTTCTTGCTGCACCAAAGTTTTCCTAACATGACAGATCCAAAACTTAAAGGTTCCACAGAAGAAATCAACAATGGATCACCTCGGGCAACAATAGATGCATTTAAATCTGAGCTATTGACAGTTGCTGTCTTCCAGAATGTATTAGATTGTCCTGGATGAAGTTCAACATCAAACAATTTCTTGCCATCAAAGCCATCAGAATCCTGATGAACACATGAAGTTGAATGCTGATACTTGTTGGGAGATTCTTGAGAAACTGATGAACTACAATCACTTTTGAGTCTCTTTAGAACAGGTTTTCTTACTTCATCAAAGCCACAAATTTTCTCTTGATTAAAGGAGGGCAAAAATATCTCCACATCACTCTTGTTATTAGGGCTATCCAAAGCATTTACTGACTTGCTTGCAGGATAATCAGTTAAAATATCAAGATTCAACTTCATGCAGGCATCCTGCTCCAAGTTCACTCTGTTTTCCGTAATAAGAACTCCAATATTATAGGCATTGTTTTCACAACCTCCGGTGGAAGGAGAAGCTTTTAATTTAGTCCCATGCTGGTGCAATACTTCTGAAACATGACCATATGAGGAAGAACTAATATTCGCCTTTTCTTCCATTTGCCGGGAACTAGACCAACTTCCGCTTGGTTCAGAAGGTTCTAATTTTACTGCCTCACTATCCTGAACCAAATTAGGCATGTAAGCATCACAATCTTTACCAGGAAGCAGCCCAATATCTTTGCATGCCCATACTTTAACAGCATCTACTCCTCCCTCCAGGGCTTTTACTAGCATTTGCAATTCATCAATGGTGTAGCGAAGGAGGACAAATCTGTCTTCCATTTGGCATGAGCAGAAATTGTTTACATGTTTTAGACATGCAAATTGCTTAGGAGAGCAGTTGCAGCTGCAGGCAGACAGATGCAAATCATAGAAACAAGAAAAGCATTCCCTCTCACTTTCCAAATCAAAGTCCTTTTCCATCTTTCGTAAGGGTAAGTGAGGTGGAAGGCAATTCACTCTTTCCTCCTCCATCTGCACTCTCATCTGTTAACAGTGATAATCTTAGCATGAATAAGTTTTTCATTTATAATGTGCATATGTATTTAAATAAGTTAATAAAATTTAGCTCTTTGTCTTTCTGTTACCAAATGGGGAGAGAGAGAGAGAGAGAGAAGAATCTACCCTAACGGCCTTCGTAAGCATTCCATCCTTTCCACAGACATGTTTCCACCTCAAATTTCCTGGAGTTTCTCTGCCAGCAAAAAATATCTCCCAGAGAGCTTGGATGGCTTGCCGAGCTGATCCTAGGAGCAGCTTGTCATGGGACAGTGATGTCCTGCGATGCTGCTCACTATAGAGCTCCACTGCATGTTGACCATGTTCTAGCCAATCAACAGGGGCAACATTCACTGCCTCTGCACAGTTGAAGCCACAATTAAACCCAGAGTGGTATGCCCTTGGAAAGGTAAGAACAAACTCCCCAGAGTATTGTACAGCTCGATAGATTGGTACACCTTCAGCTTTCAGAATTGATGGAGATAGCTGAGTAACCTGCCCAAAGATGGATCATAAAGTTCATGCATGTATTAAGCTAATGAAACATAAAAAGGTAAATGCAACTGGAGGAAAGACAAGGAACGGATTCAACATCTAGGAAGAAGAATGAAATGAAAGAAATAATGAGATTTTTAACTTTAAGATATTAAGAAATCATTTCATGGGCATTTGTTTAAAAATTTCAGTTAGAGCTGAGTTAATGGTGTTCTAATCAGTGTTTCTAATCAGTGTAGTCTTTGATTAAGCACATTGGTGGTGAATATGTATGAATATCACCAGGCACCAACACAACCTGACCTGACCCTCTAGGATTACATCAAAAGGTACAGTTTTACAATCACATCAGGGTAACTAACAGTTTAGGCTATGAACAAGAATTATACAAAAAATAAACTGCCAGCTGATAAAACAACCTAGATGTGTTTCTCTTTTATACCTGATTCTCTTAGAGATCCCTCAATGTCTTGGAAACCAGGGTCCAAGACTTATACATCTATGACCTATTAAGATTGACACCAGAGTGCATGTTCTAGTGTTCAACAGTACAATTTCAACATTATTAATATTTTAAAATGTACAAAAGCCTAGTTAAGCAGGATAAAGGTGCTTGAGGAATTGGAATTTTAATTTGAGAATAATTGTTCCACATTAATAACCCAATAAGAAAACAAGCATGGCTCCAAGAAGCAATGAAAGAGTGTAGAAAATATGCAAAGTCCAACAAAATAAAATAAAGGTAAAAGTAAAACAAATATGTCTCACCAAGTCATGGAGTAAGCCTGGTTGTTCTTCAAATAAATCAGGCAGATGCTTTCTCATTGCAGCCTCCAAAGAGGAAGCATGGTTTTGAGGCACTCCATACCATACTTTTGGATCACCCCAGTGCATATAGTTTAGTGAATAAAGATGGTGATCCTCAACATGCTGCTTGAACCATAATACAGTACAAATGAGAACATAAAAAGAAAAAAGAAGGCTTGGATACCATTCAAATTGTCAAACATGAGTAGCCACTTTTTACTCTACACATACTAAATTCAACCAATTACTTGCATGTGTATAATAACAAAAAGATGTTCCAAATTTCAAACCTAAAACACAGGGAATAAAGGTGGGATGGTGATGCCCCTCAAAAAGAGAGTTATTCCCATCCCTAATCCATGCACTAGAACTCTATTTCTAGCAGTTTTTAGTCCTTACCCAACAAAATGATGAGAAGCACATCCCCACATAGAGCCATGGCACTAGAACTCCAGATATATCACATCCTTCAAAAGATAACACAGAACCTTGCAGGCGAGAGAAATTGTTTAGGTTCCAACCTGACATTGCATATTTATCTGCATCGTTTCCAGTTAACATAGATGATGCCTTAGGAAACCCACTGCCAAATGTTCCTGTTTCCAGGTCAGCTCCGTAATATACCTGCAATATGATAGCAAACTCCACTAGAAGTAAATAAAGATTTCCATGAAAAATAAAGATTTCCATGAATGAAATCTGTAAGGAAGAGGAGACAATATTTAAACATACCTCAATCTCATCAGTTGGCTGCTCAACTATCCTCCAGTATTCACCTTCAATATCCTCCCAAGAAGGTTCCCATTTCGAGTATTCAACCACACCAGGCTTTAAATCCTCATCACGGTCCCTCTGAAAGTATGTCTCCTTGAATTCATTTGCATATCTCTGAAATTCTTCGAGTGTGAAGTCTGATCCAGAACTAAAGCCAAACTTCTCACTGCTCGCAGAAGTAGATTCTACACTAGAATTGGCACATCTTCTAGCGGCTCCCTTTTTTGATTGCCTCTTCCGTTTACGTTTTCGGCTTCTAGTTTTCTTTCTCATTGGCTCCCTATTTTGAAGTAAGTCAACTTGCTGAATTCGTGTTGAGAATTTGGCATGTTCCCATATATCTTTCTCTTTAAGAAGACAAGGAGGAGTCCAAGAAGGAGGCGGAACAATCCGACATATACCAAATGATTCAGCTTCTTCACGAATCTTTTCTACATAGCCAAGTGTGTCTTCAAACTCCTAGTAAATGGAACATCATAAATTCTAAGTTTCAGGAAAATAAAATAACATAAAAAGAGAAAAAGCTGACACCAGCCCTTTACTCTTAAAAGAGAAGATTACCTCAACAGTTGGATAAAAGACTGGAGCATCATCAATGGTAGGCCTGCATGCTTCATTTGGGTCCCATCTTGCTGAAACCTAAAATATACCGGCAACAATTTCATAAAGCAAAGGAGTTTTGGAGGATAAAGCTAAAGGGTTATCAGATGGTTCCAACTAAACAATGTAGTCAAATGTGGAGAACTTTAAAGAAGATAAATTTTGTTTCTTGTTGCAAAAGTTTGAGTCTTAACACTTCTGCTAGGACGTTTATAACTTCAGTCTTTCAGGTATGATGCAGAAATTTTCCTCCACTAACTTTTGAATTACACATAATGAGGCCTGAAAGTTCAAATGGCCATCAAAATCCATGCGGAAAATCTAGACTCTTCCTAGATTCAAAATGCCTACTTTGAGATGTTGCCTTGTAACCCAGAAAAAAACAGAAATTATTTATGGTCAGACTATTGTGGTAGAACAAATATGTCAGCACAAAGAGGTCATTTTGCCCTATTAGTTACATTGAGTCTACTAAAAACTGCACTAAATTACCTTTCGACTTCGAGGACTGCCTGAAGGCTCTATATTATTATCTCTTTTCATGGAAAGTTGTGAAGAATGGTCCTGCAAATAATCTTTTGTTAGGAATTCATGTATTTTTCTGTTTCTTAATCTTAGCCTGAACTAATTATTGCATTGCAAATGACATAATATGACCCATGTTAACAATGTAAACAGACACGCACATATTAAAATTTAAATTTAAATCCATACAAATTTATATACTTACATTCATGCATTTATACGAACACAAGAGAGAGATGCAAATTTACAAGAACAAGAACAGTGTCAAATCAATATGGTTCCTTCCCTCAATACAAACATCGTGTGACATCAACCAATATAAAGAAGATAACAAAAAGTATGCCCTGGTTTCAGCACTCTTTAAGGCAGTTACTAAAAGTTGATTTCAACCAAGTTATGAAGCATATCAAGAAATCAAGTTAAGGAGGACTACTGATGAAAGTTGACAAGAAATTTTCCAGAGATGGATGTACTATCCACGATCGGTTCTAACAATTTGATCTTCGGTCTTACCTTCTACTATAAGAATGAGTAGCTTTTGTTTCTGGCAACTTCTGATTGGTTGTTCATTAATAAGAAATATTTTCATTTTCTGAATAACGTATACAACCTGAATCGATTCTATATCAACAGCAACAATAGTACTCACGATAGAGTGATAGATTACGAGTTCCCATACAATACTTCACACATACAAGAAAAGCAAAATAAGTGAAATAATTACATCTAAAATGAAATTAATCAAAGAAGGCCCAAACTGATGCAGTAGAACAGATGATTGAGAATGTAAAATTTTCTTATATCAGTTCCATCTGTTTTAAAAGAAGAGAAAACTTTAAGCAACACTGATTATAACTGAATGATCTGATGAACAACATCAAAACTTTCTAAACAAAGAAATCCATAATGCCTGTAAATATTCACTCGAAACATTACCTATTTATTGAAAAAAATATCAACAAAAATTACTTCCAAAAAATAAAAAAGAAACATCATATGTAATTGACGTGTGAGCGCAAAAAAAAAAAAACAGATCAACACATCTCAGAAAAAGCGAATCAAAATTATATGAACAAAGAAAAGAGACAATCTAACCTCTTTCGAATGAGAATCCGTTGCTATTATTCAACTGTTACATTCAGTTGGGAAAGAAAGAATTATGAAAAATAAATAAATTTTTAACAAAATCTTTCTGGTAAATTGCCTAACAAAAAATACATGATCTACCCTAGAAATTGGCATGAGTTTTTTTTTTAATATATAAGGGTTATTAATATATTTTTTAAAATTTACTTATGAAATAAGGAATTGAAAAACTCACCGTTGCTCTAAAAGCGAACCTTAATTCTCAGTACAATTTCACTGTAACTCCAAAACCAATTCCAGGAAGCAAAGTTTGTATTCCCTGCTTTTATTAAAATCTCAAAGTAAAAACAATAATAATAATATTCTTGTTTTTTACATTCGAACTAAATTTCTTGTTGTTTATTATATTTTCTTTATTTATTTTTAATTCAAAAGCTTAAATTCCAAATTGAAATATGTTTTATTTGTTACTATAAATCTAAAATAAAATAAAACCAATAATTAATTTAGAAACTGTAATATAAAAAGAAAATATATAAATATGTACATTATAATAATAAATAAAAAAAGAGAAAAGTAGAATAGAAAGCGCGAAAACCGAAACGCACGCAGTATTCAACGGAATCCCGCAAACAACTAACAAAACCACCACCGAGTGTGCTTACTTGTCTTCTACTTCACTTCTACTAATCTTATTTTAGATCCTACAGTACATAACACTAAAAAAAGTAATTAAATGAATGTAAAATTTTATATAATTTAAATTATTAAAACTCATATAAATATAAATTAATTTAAACACTATTATAATCGAAATACTCATTAATATATTGCTACTATTTTGCTTTATTACGATTTTTTCCATTTCAGTTCTATTTTCACCTATGTTTTTCCTTTATTTTTTTGTTATTTGAGTGCATTTTAGAAGTGATAACATTTTCAATCATTTTGTTTTTGAAAAAATTGTGATTATTATGTGTTTTATTTTTTAAAAAATTGAACTGAAATTAACTGAATATTAAAGATGATTGAAATGAATGTGAGTAATCATTTTGAATTTTTTTTTATAATTAAGTGATTAAAAAAACTTAAGCAACTTACGATAGAATCTACCTAAAATTGATTATAAATTAAATTTGTTTTAATTTTAATTTTAATTTAAATAATCCAATTTTTAACTTGTGAATCAAACTAGATAGAAATCAAATATAATCAAACATACTCCAATAAGTTTTTGGGTTTTTTTTTTTGGCAGTTTTAGTAAAGCCATCAAAAGGTTAAGCTACTTGCTCGACCAGATAAGTTTGCAACTCAAACCGACTCAACGTACTAAATACTTTTAACCAATTTAATTATAAAAATACTCTTAAAACACACTTAATATTGAACGCAAATAGTGGATTTCGACTTGTCGAACTAAAATTGGCCTGAGCACAGAAAAAAAATGTGGGCTGCAACCCAGCCCGCGGACGAATTCAATGTTGGTATGCAATCTCTATATCCAGAAAAAGAAAAAAAAAAGAAAAAAAAACCTTGCTTTATTTAATCTTGAAAGTCCATATTTATTTAACACAAATAAGCCCTATTTTTAGAACCGAATCTGTCATGCCATCGATCCCCAACTCAACCGTTTAATCCAATTTCGAGTATTAAAATTTCAAAAAATTAAAAGAATATTAAAAAAAATCCGTCCGACCATTCAGTCAGCTCTAGCTAAACTACATACATGTGAGCAAACATTACACATTTCCCTACCACTTCATGAGCTCAGACACGGGTATGGATATGGATATGAACATGGATAATGGACACAGTTCCTTGAACAAAGTGTTTATGATTTCCATTTTCAATATAATATACACCACTAATGGCGCTGCATTCATAACCATGTTTGTTTGCATTCTCCTCCAATGAAATCCAAAAAAAGAACAAAGAAAAGAAAAAAAGCAGCATTGGATCATTTTTTGTCTGTTGTTATGCCAACCACCACATTGCTCACCTGCAATATCATAACTTTCTATCAGAAAACCCTTTTTCCTCACCACCCATGTTCCAACTTTTATAGTATAAATGCTCGTGACAATGAAGAACACACTTCATGTAGATATATATGCAGTTAAACTATATTTACCAATTTGCCACTCTCATCAACTGACATGGGATTCTCAACTACTACTGTTTGGCTCTGAGAATGAGGGATCGCCCAAAAGGTTAGACTCAGGTAATAACTTGAAACTATCCACATTTAAAAAAAAAAAGGGAAGGGGGGGGGGGGAGGATATTAACTTAGAGAACTTACTGTTGAAGTAGATGGCATAGTCCCTGTGGCATTCGGTCTGCTTGCCGGAAGTGGACACCTTACATTACCCGTCTGAAACATAGATGAGAAATCGAGTGAGTAGGTAAACCTCCAAAAACAACTTCTCTAGGCATAAATGTATATGCCATGTCTCACACAATGCCACTGGGTGTCAAAGATATTTATTGCATGGACACATATGCAGAGGAATAAGTACTTAATCCTTCCGATTAAGGATAATTAATTCACTTTCAAAAGGGAAAATAAACCAGAAAACAGCTTTCGAGAATCAATAATGTGAATACTATACCAGGTGTAATCAAGGCCATAGAAATGTTAATTAGTTTAAACTTTAAACTATTGCTTTCTGAACATGATGTTCAAGAAAAATTACTCCATTGAATGACAAGAAGTGAAATGTTGCACATCAAAGAGACCCAACATATAAACTCACCAAAAGGCTGTTTCAGGAAAGGGACCTAATACTATTTCCACTAACTGATTTCAGCCTTGAATCAATCACTACACCGGGGAAAGTAAGATCAAGTTTGAGAGATATTGCCCCCGAGTTGAATAATTTAGAGAGAAGAGGCATGGACAGAAAACCCAGAAACAAGAAGCATAAGAAGTTTGGAACAACCACTTTCAAACCAGATAAATGGAGACATTCAGAAATAGTTCGAATACATTCAGAGATATTGTAAAGAATTTAAAGATTTTGAGAGGAAAAAAAAGGCATCATGTGACCTTTTACCAGAAAACAAGCAATAATATACGAAGTGACAGAATTGCTGCTTTCAAGCAATTTATGAATTAATATGGTCTTTTTTCAGCCACTTGTGAAACGTAAGTAAATCACTAAATCTTTGCAAATTCTTGGAAATATATTCAATGTTAATAATAGATGGACTAGTGAAAAGTTGAGTCAATTCAATCATACACTTACACCAACATTAGTAACATAATGACAGACAGCACATTTGACTGATGGAGCTCCATATGGATACATCAGTGTTGTACGGCAGTGCCCGCAGTTGATGTGAGCCATCGGGTTGGATGCTTTTTCCATGGTAATGAGATCCAAGAAAAAAAAGTCAGTAATGGGGACCATAAAAGTGGGGAAGAAAATTTGAATAAACATATAGAACAAACTACTACCAGGCAACATGGAAATGCACTGATAAAAGGTTGAATGAGGAACCAAAGAAGAAAATACTGTGTGGTACATACTCAATCCCAAAGTTCATAGGAGATATACAGCTTCAGGATAGTATTCTCATTAACAAAAGGGGAATGCTTGAGCTCGTACTAAAAACCTTCAGGACTTAACTTTACTACACCAATATTCTTTCAAAATAAAAGTTCCACTTCGAGGAAAAAAAAAAGACAAATAAAGTCCAAAATGATCTAGCTACTTTTCGAAAAGAAGCATATTAAGATCATTTAGTTACTGAAATAGCTTAAATTGTCACAAACAAACCTATGATTAACAACCACAAACACAGAACCTAAAAGTGCACGGTCCAACTGAAAAAATCCACAGCACATAAAACTGCAATCGTATGCTAAATGATGTAAGGTGTGTTCGTAATATGATCAGAACAGCAAATACTCCAGATGGCAGACAAAGTTTAGTAACATTCTAAGATCTTTAACTACTTGAAGCAGCTCAGACTGCTAGTAAAAGAAAATGATAATATAAAATGGATCCATGAGGAATGCATTGTGATGCCTGGAAACAGAATACAGGATGGGGAAGCACTAATCAGCAAACAGAGCGACTCACTTTTTTCCAATAAACCGAGCAACACTCTTAAACTTGTTTAGATTAGAGAAAGTAGTATAAGGATCGATCCACAAGCATTAAACTTTCATCAAAGCCCAAAATGACTTACCATTTAATAGCAACATTTGTGCACTTCCAAATGTTATAACCACAAATTTAAATCATATACACATATAAGTATAGTATACCTGTCACATGGTTAATGATGTTACAGCAAGAGCATCTTACACTTGTTGCTCCACATGTATACATTAGCAATGTTCGACACCCTCCACATACGAGTTGAGCCATTTCCATTCCTACAGAGTTAATTTTAAAACATGGACTATCAAGCCATAAGATTTTTATCAGATACTGAACTTACTTTGTTTACATATCTAAATAAGAGGACTGTTACTCATTCACCCTATATTATTGTTTCTTTGCCTTAAATTAATTTATTATTTCTGTAGAAAATTTTATATAACGCCACCAATCCTATTAGCATTACCAGATTGTTTGTATACATCAAGGCAACCCGATGAAAAAGAAAAAAGATAACTCATTTAAATATAAAATACAGTGGATTGCAATCAGACGTCTATTAAAAGGACAAGGAAAACTAGTGCCAAGAGAACTGCCATACTAGTTAGCAGATTATCACCCTGAAATTAAAGAATGTCATCACTAATCTGGACAAGTTGTTCTGATAAACAAACCTTTAGATATTATAGTCCAAAGCCAGTTGCATGTTGATGTCCGAGTACCAGATAAAAGGAAGTTAATATTGCCAAAATGCCCAAATGTTATGGGTAACAACCTTAATATGGGTGGGCTACAATCAAACCAAGTTGAATGGTAGATTTTAGCAGCTTGCCAAGATGGAGTCATGCTAACAACAGTTCCGATGGAGTATGGTTTAGGGACCACAAAAAATGCTTGAGGTTTATTGGGTGTGCTCATGCCATTCAAACTTAATTGTTATCTAGCATATACACAACGAAGTTTACATAAAGAAGTAACTATAGAAGAAAGAAACTCTACAATGGAATGACTTATGTCTAACTAAAAGTATATTGAACAATTACCCAAGAACATAACATCAAAATCCCTAAAACAAATAGCAGTAAGTTCTCACTAATGAACTGTCACAAGTTTGCTTTTACTATGTTTTATTATCAAGTTGAATTGAGTTTAGTGGAGTCAATGCTTCACTCCCAAGTTAACAATTCAGATTGTACCAAATTGAGGTATATAATATGTTAGCTTGTTTAGTATGGCATTGGATTCGAAATTCTTAATGAATTCTTGGGCAGCCAACCCACCCAAATCCAATCACAGTTATTAAAAGTGTAGCTAAGAAAAAACTAAAGAACTCTTCAGTAATTGCTTTGCTTTTCTACTTCCTTTTTACTATTTAATTTTGGGTAAACTTTCCAAAAGCTTCTATAAAGCAAAAACAAATGGTTAAAAACCAGAGGATAATTGATTAAAAGATGAACAAAGGCCTAAAATGTCTCACCAATCTAACATTTCTAGTCTGCATAAATGTAAAACAATAAATTTTGGTATCTAAAAGATTACATAGTATTTATTTCTTCAGAATATGTTCTTTGCTTTTTCTCCTCTGAAAGAAAAATTGAAATAGCAAAAGTATGAACCAGAAGATAGCTTACAAAATTAAGAACTAACAAATGTTGGCATCCTACAAGCTTAAGTGATTAGAGAAATACAGGAAGTGTCGGAAAATCATTGCAGGAATCAAACACATTGGCAATTCCGCAAAATAGGTGACCATCCGATGGTTAATGAACAAAAGGAAGAGAATAGAATCAGGAATCATAGGCCTCTGACAGTTTATAGGCCGTTGGAGGGTGAAGAAGTCAGTACTAAGGTATTCTCAGGTTTGACACATACATATCAGTGATAATAGTAACAAACATATATCAACTTACAAGTAAGGCAATGCGATCTCAAATTGCACAATAAGTAAGAACAAGGCTTGTGGCTTACTACATTGATAAATAGCATTCAAGCAAACTTATACTATAGCTGCTATGCGTAGCTCACAACAGATTAAATCCAACCATAGCGAAGACAAAAACCCAGCTCCATCATTTGTACCAATCAATTCGTTTCTCATTTCAGCATTTAGGCCCACATTTCGTTATAACGCCAATGACCAATATTTTGTCAAGGGGGCAAATTTAGTAAATTTTAAATTTTCAAATAAGATTCTAGTACGATTATAAATATGGTCAGTTAGATGTCCATGGTCTTGATAACCAAAGTCATTATTTATTTAATGAAGAGGTACAGTAGTTTCTAAGAGGACTATTCAAGGAGACAGCCTAATGCATAGGAATAACTAGGTGAAATTATTAAGGGGTAAAAAGGGACCCGGTAAGCCCAAGTATTCTTTCTGACATGAAGTAGTTTTCAATGCCACTCGCAGATCATAGCTACAGCCGAGAGAAAAATTTACTAATTTTACTATGTACATCTCTTTTGAGTTTCAGCTAATAATAATCATGTTCATGTTGAAAATACCGGAAACTAGCAACTATTAACAAGTCACAACCTCAGAAAACTGATGATGATTTTAAATTGTCAATTTATAAGAATGAGAACTGAAGCTTACCAGGAGGAGGGACTTGGGTAATTGTATTGCACAATGCACAGCACACATTTGTAGCCCCTCTAGGATAAAGAAGAATGTTCCTACACCGACTACAAACGACCTCGCTCTGCATATCTGCAATCATTGTAAAGAAAGATGTAAAGCTGCTCTTCATAAACCTCATTATAGCAATTTACAATTGCTAGGCAACCTCCACGTAGCAACACGACATCTAGAGGTCAATATCCATAACATTCAAAAACGCCAAAATTACTAGTAAAAATAAATCGAATAGATATAAAAATATGTATCAAAGAAGGCGCAGCAAGATTCGTTTAACAACTAGCATTCAATGGCAACCTAAAAGTACAATAATAGATATACTGCAATATGCATCGCAATCACTATAGAACAAAAATCGAGATCAAGAGATTCAAAATAACAAGCATTCAAATAGAAATAGTATTATCTGGTGCATAGTCTTTTTCTTTAGCCACTTTTTCCCTGAAGTGTTTTTTTTCCTCTTTTTGTCCCTTTAATCGTGTATTCGTTACACGTCGGCAAAATTAGTACAGCATTTCTAAAATTCTTTCATTTTCAATTAAAATCCTAATATGAATTTTATTAAAATACTATAATTTGAATTCGAAAAAAAAAAGATATACCCGAATTCACCTCCTTCAACAAGAAACCAATTCCGATCTTTCAAGGAGCAAACGACTTGAGACTTAAAGCTCCTGCCAGACAAATTAAAAACAAATATTAAAAGTAATTAAGAGGCAATTTTTTTAAAATATGTATAAATAAATAATGAGGTTAACTTTTACCTTGAAGAAGGCGGAGAGGTTGAAATCAGGGGAAAAGAAAAATGTTCTGAAAAGGGGGAAATTTACAAATATGATGAGATCCGCGTAAATTAGGAATCCTGTAAATTTACGTTTTTCCTCTCTTCAATTAGGAGATTTGGTTGAATTTTTGGTTTTCATAAAACTGTCGTTAGGATTCGGCCGATTTGGAAACACCGAAGCAAAACGCAAAAAGCCTTGCGCTTTGTGCTGTCAGGATTTTTGCACTTTTACCCTCCAATTATTTACTTATTATTGTTTTTAATTGTTGAAGGTCTAATTTCTTTTAAAAAGTAAATTAAACTCATGGTCACTTTTGTTTACCTCATATTATATTTTTTGCAAAGTATTTTTTATTTTAAAAATACTTTTGAACAGCTCAAAACGTCTTATGTAACAATGCTTTTATCTCCAAAGTGTTTTGTGTCCCAATAATATTTTTTAGAAACAATACTAAACTGATCCATAATACGATTGAAATGTGGGATTATTTAAGACATTATTTGTCATTATCATACTAGATTTATAAAATAGAACGTCGGTAATGACAATATATCGCAAAGAAAAAATAAATAAAAATAAAGAACACACAGATTTTTACGGGAAAACCCTTTCGAGAAAAAACCACGGACAGAGGAGATGAAAATTCACTATATCAAATTCGAATAATTACAAGAGGAGTTTCGACTTCATCTATTTATAGGTTGAAAAAACCTAATTCTAATCAAAGTCAAATATATTATGTTAATAAATGCAAAATATATTATACTCATAAATACTAAATCTTTTAAAAAGAAGTGATATTTGTTTAACTTGACTTGCAAGCAATCTCTTAGAATTTGGGTCACACAACTCTAAAAATCTCCACCTTAACATAAGTTCTCAACGAACAAGTTTTTCACCTCTTTCATAAAACCCCTTAAGGGTTTAACTTCAACAATGAACACCAACCAAGTCTAAGCAATGCTCAAACTTGGTTATAGGAAGTGACTTAGTTGTCATATCTGCAAGATATTCATGAGTACTAATTTTGTTCACAACAATATCACCATAAGCAATATTATCACGAACAAAATGATACCGAACATCAATGTGTTTTGTTCTCTCATGAAACATTTGATCTTTTCTAAGAAAGATGGCACTATGACTTTCACAAAATACTGTACTGATTTGAAGGTCTTCATTGAATTCACTAAACAGTCCATTCAACCAAATAGCTTATTTACAAGCCTCAATAATCGCCATGTACTTAGCTTCAGTGGTAGACAAAGCGACTGTAATTTGTAAAGTGGATTTCCAACTAATTGCACAACCTCTTATTCTAAAGACATAACCTGTGAGAGATCTTCTTCTATCAAGGTTTCCAGCAAAATTAGCATTAACATACCCAGTGACTCTATCTCTAGTTCTTCCAAACTGTAAGCAAACATCAGTAGTACCTCATAAGTATCTTAAAATCCACTGAACTGTTTTCCAATATTCTTCACCGGGATTTGCCATGTATCTGCTAACTGCAGTAACTGTATATAATAAATCTGGACGTGAACAAACCATAGCATACATGAGAGATCCCACTACACTAGAGTATGGAACATGTGACATGTACTCAATCTCATCATCTGATTGTGGAGACAAAGCCGATGAAAGTCTAAAATGAGTTGCTAAAGGAGTACTAATAAGCTTAGCACTCTGCATATTAAACCTGCAAAGAACTTTCTCAATGTACCATTTTTGACTTAGGTACAATTTACTTACTTTTTTATCTCTGAGAATCTTCATACCAAGTATTTTTTTTGCTGGTCCCAAATTTTTCATCTCAAATTCTTCACTTAGTTGGGCTTTGACATTTATTATCTCTCATTTATTTTTTGTTGCTATCAACATGCCATCAACATAAAAGAGTAGATACACAAAAGAACCATCATTATTTTTCTTAAAATAAACACAACTGTCAAAACTACTTCTTTAGAAATCATAAGATGTTATAAAGGACTCAAACCTCTTGTACCACTGTCTTGGTGACTGTTTCAAACAGTAAAAGGACTTTTTCAGCAAGCCAACATAGCCCTCTTTTTCTGAGACTGTAAAACCCTCTAGTTGTTGCATGTAAATATCCTCCTCAAATTCTTCATGCAAAAATATAATTTTTACATCTAACTGCTTAAGCTCCAAATCATGCATGGTCACAATACCAAGCAAAGCTTGAATTGAATTATGTTTCACAATTGGGGAGAACACATCTCTGAAGTCCACTCCTGGAATTTGACTGTAACCATTTGTAACAAACCTTACTTTATATCTGGGTTCTTCAACTCCTGAAGTCTCTTCTTTCTTTTTAAACACTCATTTACAACGAACAACTTTTTTACCTTTAGGAAGTTTTACAAGATCTCATATTCTGTTTTGTGGAGTGATTCCATCTCCTCTTGCATGGCAAACATCTACTTTTTTGAGTCTTCACAACTAACCACCTCAGAATAATTAGATGGCTCTTGGTTTGCATCTATATCTTCAGCCACATTTAAAGTATAAGCAACTAGATCAACCTCAGTATACTTCTTTGGAGGTTTAATTTCTCTTCTAGTTCCGTTTTTAGCGATAGAGTATTGTGGTAAAGAAGCAACTCTATTCTGAATTTTTGTACTAGCTTGAGGAGTCGACTTTGTTGTAGATTCTGGATTAATTTGATGCTCCACCTGATTTTGATTTTCTTTATTGGAAGAGTTTTTAAGAGATAAGTTAGGTAGCATAGCAGTTTCATCAAAAACAACATATCTGCTAATCACAACTTTTCTATTTTCAGGACACCATAACTTATACCCTTTTACACCAGCTTTATAACCAAGAAAAACACATTTAATGGATCTCGGTTCCAACTTTCCATTATTAATATAAGCATACGTAAGACACCCAAAGATCTTTAAATCAGAATGTCAGCAGGATTACCAGACCATACCTCTTGTGGAGTCTTTTTCTCAATGGCAACGGATGGAGATTGGTTGATCAAAAAACATGCAGTAGAGGTTGCTTCGGCCCAAAACAACTTTGGTAAATTGGCATTTGGAAACATACATCGAATCTTCTCCATGATCGTTCTGTTCATTCGTTCTACAATGCCGTTTTGCTGTGGAGTATGACGACCTGTCAAGTGTCTCACGATCCCTTCTAACTTGCACAGTTTATTAAACTCATCAGAACAGAACTCTAAGCCATTGTCTGTGCGAAGGTATTTTATTTGTTTTTTCCATCTATTTTTCAATCATAGTTTTCCAAGACTTAAATGCGGAAACACATTGCTTTTCTGCTTTAGGAAGAACGCCCAAACTTTTCTGAAAAAATCATCAATAAAAGTTAGCATATAATTAGCTCCACCTCTCGAAGGCACTCTGAATGACCCCCACAAATCAAAATGAATATACTCCAACGTTCCCTTCGTGTTATGGATTCCTCTAATGAATCGAACTCTCTTTTACTTCCCAAAAACGCAGTGCTCACAGAACTTTAGTTTGAAAATTCCTTGCCCATTAAGAAGTCCTTTTTTGCTTAATTCTGCCATGTCATTCTTACTCATATGCCCTAGGCGCATATACCAAAGTATAGTAATATCATCATCTGACAAAGAAGAGGAAGCGACAGCTACATCACCAGTAACAGTAGAAGCCTGCAAAATATATAACTTGGCAGTCTTTCTTTACCCTTTCATCACAACGAGTGAACCTTTGAAAATCTTCAAACCCCACTTTCAACTGTGTATCTGTACCCTTTTGAATCAAGAGTACTCAACGAAATTAAATTTCTCTTCAAACATGTCGCACATCACTAAGTATTCTGACAACTCCGTCAAACATCTTAACTTTAATCGTTCCAATACCTGTAATTTTACATGAAGCATTATTTCCCATCAAAATAACACATTTAGACACTATTTCGTAAGTTGTAAACCATTCCTGATTTAGACTCATGTGGAAGGTGTAGCCCGAATCAAGGATCCACTCTTCGCTCACTTTAGAATTGTTGACAGAAGCGACTAGAAGTTTACCATCGCTATAGTCTTCTACAACATCAGCTTCATCGGAATCTTTTGGTTGTTTTTCCTTTTGATTCGCAGCCTCCCTTTTGATTCATAGCCCTTTCGATCTTGTTCTGTAGCTTATAGCACTCAGATTTAATATGCCATTTCTTCTTGTAGAAGTTACAAGTTTTACCTCTGTTTAAAGACTTCGATCTACCCTTAGATTTATCGCGAGGATTTTGTTCTTGTGTCCTTCCACGTTTATCATCAACATTCTGATCTTGTCTCCCATGAACAATGAGACCCTCTCCTTTAAAGTCCGGTTTAACCATAAGATGCTTATCTTATCATACGAGGTCAAATAATCATAAACCTCATCAATTGTGAGAGACTCGCGGCTATATAAAATCGTGTTTCTAAAGGTTGAATAAGACGAGGATAACGAACAAAGTAAAATCAACCCTAGATTTTCCTTATCATAAAGAACCTCCATAGCCTTCAAGTTTGAGAGAATTTTTTTAAACACTGTTAAATATTCGTGCGCAGATACGTCTTCCTTCAAACGATGAGCATAAATACGTTGTTTCATATGTAACTTGCTGGTTAGAGTTTTCGACATACATATTTGTTCCAGCCTATTCCATAATGTAGCGGCAGTCTTCTCCTTCATCACATCCTGCAAAATTTCGTTAAACAAATGCAGATGTAATTGTGTTAACGTCTTTCGATCCTTACGCTTCTTCTCTTCATCCGTTAATGTCGAAGGCATCTTATCTATCCGTAGCAGAATTTCATACTTTAAAGACGCATTACCGTGATCGAGATGAACAACACGGAAGCTCCGATACCAATTTGTAAAATAGAACGTCGGTAATGACAATATATCGCAAAGAAAAGAGAAATAAAAATAAAAAACACAGATTTTTACGTGGAAACTCTTTCAGGAAAAAAACCACGGGCAGAGGAAAAGAAAATTCATTATGTCAAATTCGAATAATTACAAGAGGAGTTTCGACTTCATCTATTTATAGGTTGAAAAAACCTAATTCTAATCAAAGTCAAATATATTACGTTAATAAATGTTAAATATATTATACTCATAAATACTAAATCTTCTAGAAAGAAAATATATTTTGTTTAACTTGACTTGCAAGCAATCTCTTAGAATTTGGGTCACACAACTCTAACAATATTAGATTGTAAAAAAAATGAATTTAGATCTTATATACTTATAAATTCTAATTTTGCCTTTATTTTTTCCTATTATAATTCATATGGGTTAAGAGATATCAATCTTAAAATTATAGTATATTATCAAAACAAAATATTTAAGAAATTGCATATACCATATTGTGACAATTTGTAAAATGAGTTAGTTATTATATTTAAATTTGGTAAAAATTAAAAGTAAAAAAAATTAAGAATAGATAAATGAAATAGATTTAAATTCCTCCTATATTCAAATATAAATAAACGAGACAATTGCTACCTCATGTACATTAAATGAAATAAAATTATGAAAATTTAAAAGAAATTTTGTTTAGGTGGAATTTGATTTTTTTTTTGAAATATTCAAATTTTATCTTGAAGTTCATTAAATATAGTGAAATTCTTCATTATTTTTATACAAATAAATAATTCATTTTGTAAAATTTTAACACAGGTAAACATAAATTAAAATATTTTTGACTCTTTAACTAGCCTCTTGATATTTTACTACTAAATTATATTTACTAAAGACAAAATAGCGGTTGCTTGGCTTTGTATCTCAACAGATTCTTTTTCCATTAAAAGTGTGTATTGGCTGCTTCAAGAGTGATCTTGGCATCTAAGAGATGCGACTTGAAATTTTGCTCGAAAGTTTTAAGGCCCTCAAAGAGTTCGCATATTTTTATGGCTTCTCCTTAAACAATAATTACTTACTAATGTGGAATGAGTGAAGCGATGGATTGAACATGATAGCTCTTGTTTGTTTTGCGAACATGAATCAAATTATGTTTTGCATGTGATTAGAGATTGCCTCGCAACGAGAGAAGTGTGGTTGCAAGTTATTCCGATAAGTTAGAGTTGTAATTTCTTCTCAGATGATCTTCATGAGTGGTTAGCTTCAAATACTCAAAACTCCTCGAGGCGTACCGTGTAATATCCCGAAAATTATTACAGTAAAAAAGTAAGATAGTATCTTTGATATAGTAAAATAAGGAAATAAAGTAACAAGAAGGGAAATTTTGAGATATGACAACATTGGGAAGTATATTATGACATATTAATGCAATAAGGGATTAAATCGTAAAAGTGAGAAAAATTTTGTTGCCCAATGGTAAATACTTAAAATTTGAGGGGTTAAAGTGTAAATATGAAAAGGTTGAAGGACTAATAGTGAAAATATTTTAAGGGTGGAATAATCTAGAAACTAAGGAAAATGAATGAATTGGGACCAAATTGAATAGGTGAAGAATTATGAGGGATTGAATTGTAATTTTACCAATTTAAGTAATGACTCAATGATGGAATTTTAAAAGATCATAAAGGGCAAAATGATCATTTAGAGGAGAGAGAAATCTAGAAGATAATGATGATGTTGGATATATTTTAGATTAATTAAATAAATATTAGTTTATTAATATTTTAATTTAATTTTAAATGATATTTTATTATTTTATTATTTAGTATATATATGTGGAAAGAAAGATGAAAAATCATCATCCTACCATTTTTTCCCATGCACCAAACGTGAGAAGAAGAGAGAAAGAAAGAAAGTTTTGCTTTCTTTACAATTTGGTCATTTCACCAAAAATTCATCATTTTCACCTAGAAATCAAAAGAATTTCCATATCCATCAAGAGAGAAAGATAACAAGGAGACTATGGGGAGCTAGAATATCAAGTTGGATTCAAGAAAGAGAAGCTGGAGGAGAGAGAAAATCAAGTTAAATGTTGAAACTAATAGGACAAGGTAAGAACATCAAGATTTCAATATATTTTTAAGTTTGATATTATTGAAAAAGCATAGAAATGATGTTATAGTAGAGTTTTATTATATAATGTCTTATGTTCTTGATATATTAGTGAAGGGAAATAAGTGAAAGTGATGAGAAATATTATAGAGAAAGGGAATAAGGGAGTTATAAACTTAGTAATCAACATCTTGCACTAAAACAGTTTTAGACAACAGCAGTAGGTTAACTTTGAAAAATCACCATAAATTGTGGAGATCAAATAAAAGAATGAAAAAAATATGGAATTAAATATTGTTGAGTCTAGTTTCTCATAGAAGAAACGGTTTAAGTAATGGAATTGTAAATCATGAGATATAATAAATTTTGTGAGACAAGGTCAGAATGATTTCGGGTTCTCCTGTTCTCAATTTGGAAAATCATAAAAATTTGAATAAAAATAATTAGGGGCTTAAATTTATATTTTTAAAATACTTAATGAGTCTATTTTCAATAGAAGAAAACGGTAGCATCATTTGAATCTCGTACGAGGAGATAATTAATTTTTAGTGAAGAAGCATTGGAACTGTAAGACAGCAGAATAGAGGTGAATTTAAAGAATAAACTGTGCTTAATTACTAAACCAAAAATTCTGAAAATTTTATGATAAGAATATATGTGAGTCTAGTTTCATATAAAATTTGTGTATCTCAATTCGAAGTTCTGTATCTTAAAATATAATTAATTTAGTGACTATGACTCAAGTGAACAGCTTGTTATGAGTAAACAAGTAAATAATGGTATTATATATATCAAGGATGTGGAATGGAGTGGAGGAGGAGGAAAAATATATGTAAATATTCAGCTAATATGAGTTTATTTTAAAATAGCTAATTTACATGTTATAGGTTCAGGGACTAAATTGAATAAAGGTAAAATTTTAGGGTAATTTTGTAAAAATATCAAAATGACCAAATTGCATGAAATGAATTGTTTTATTATTTAAATTAATAAATTGAATGAAATATTAATCTAGATCAAGATCGGGTAGAAAATCGATGGAAATGGAAAAATACCAAAATGTCCTTATATCTTGGTATTTCTGCAAATTAGCCTGGTAAGTTCGTATGAACAATATTCTGTACAATTTTGATTAAAGTGAATGTTATTTGGTGATGAATAATATATATGTGTGTGTGTTAGTATTGAACTGAATTTAGTAAATTGAATTGAATAAGAAATATGTGTTAGCATTGAATTGAATTGTGAAGTTACTGAATATTGTTATGTGTATTGCATTGAACTATGAAATTACTGAAATAATGAATTACTGCAATACTGTGAAATTGATTGAAATAAGGAATTATAATTGATGCTAAACTAAGATGGAAATTGTACTGAAAAGTGAATTAAATACCCTATTAACTAGTCGAGCTAGTCGGATATAGTTGGCATGCCATAGGATATGGATGAGTACGGGTTTTCGCCAACTTACTGATCCAGCACTTATGTGCCGACTACTGTTACTGTTACCGATTCGGCACTTTGTGTGTCGAATACTGTTACCGTTACTGTTACCGATTCGACACTTTGTGTGTCGAATACTGTTACTGTTACTGTTACTGTTACCGATTCGATACTTTGTGTGTCAAATACTGTTACCGTTACTGTTACAGATTCATCACATTGTGTATTGAATACTGTTACTGTTACTGCTACCGTTACTGATTACTGATCAGGTACTATGTACCGTTTAGGCACAATGTGCCGTACTGGTGTGTTTGGTTGGATTCGTGTATCCGCCAAAGCCCGAGTCTGTTAATAGGGGTAATTAAATGAAAAGTTAAATTAAACGAAATGAAACAGATGAGCCATTGAAAGGAAACATGATTGTAGAATATAAATTGAAAACATGAATTGAATATGAAAATGTAATAGCAAGCATGAACTAATTGTTCATGAGATAAATAAAGGCTCAATGTAATAGTATATGATGTTAACAAATGAAAGCCAATTTGAATTATAAATATTGAAAAATGAATTATTATTGGAAATATATTATCGAATTTAATACTCAATTTGGATTGAACGCGGGATTGAGTACAATTGTTCTGTGGCAGAGGATGAATTGACGGATAAGACCATAACTGGGTTATGGTACTATGAATGTAAGACCATGGTCGGACCACGGTAGTGTTTGTATATGCAAGACCATAGTTGGACTATGGCACCAAAGAACGATGTACTTATATTCGTAAGTCGTTCTTCGATTCAGAAAGAAACGGTAAAAGACTTATGTAATTGAATTGAAAGATTTATAGATTATCATTGGTATTGATCTGAAATAAATATAACCATTGATATTTAAATGATATAACGGGTAAAGTTCTGAAGTGAGATAACATGAGTTTGAAATGAACTATTACCGGTATGTACGTGAAATTCATGAAAATGATGGTACATGAAATATCGAAATAATGAAATAAATGATATATGCCTATAAAGAAACGATAAGAGAATGATATGTATCATGACATGTAAATGTATGATTATCTTTAATATGTTGATACAAGAAAATTATGCATGATGAGTTTATATGTAATGTGTGCAAGTACGATGCTTAGGCAAGTGCCAAGCTATTGGTTGAATAGTAATATGATTATTTAATCGAAGCATTGAATTGATAAGTATTTGAGAGAAAATATGCTAGTGCTCATGAAAAAGTGGTATGGTTTAAATTATGCAATTTCTTATGAAATGACTTATCATGTGATCAATTCGGAAAGGCTTTAGTTAAATGCACTAGCTTGTGACTATGGTTAAATGATATGTTTATGATTTGTGTGTCACACATATGGAATAAGTGTGGAAAGTAAAGAAATGCAAATGAAAATAAAGAAATTATGAAGAGTTAAAGTTATATAAAATCCTACTAAGCTTGGGATAATATGTAAATGATACTGTGAATTTATTCACCTTGTGAGTCGATGAATATAGCTTCATGAGTACTATGGTATTAATATTGGATTATTCTTGATATGTATAGATTTCATATTTTAAATGAACTAATATGATTAAAGACTACACAAGCTTACTAAGCATTCATTGCTTACGTATTTGTTTTTTTATTTACCCTACAGATTATCGAAAGCTCGATTGGGTTGGAAGCTTGTCAAAGATATATCACACTATCCATTGGTTCTATCGATAATTTTGGATGATTTGATTCTGGTTATAATGGCATGTATAAGTTAATTTGGCCAACGTTGGCTCATTAATGTTTTAATTTTGATTGGTTTCAAATATGAATGCTAGATGAAATGAAATGTCTGATAATTAATTTGTAAACTTCGGTAATGCTCGTAACCCTGTTTCTGCGACAGATTCGGGTTAGAGGTGTT